>NC_092632.1:28267087-28425174 GCF_039555335.1 Amphiura filiformis
GATATCGATACCATAAAGTGGAGCGAGACGGATGAATGGGGGATATCGATGCGATAAAGTGAAGCGATAGTGGTAAATGAGGGATATCGATGCCATAAAGTGGAGCGAGAAGGATGAATGGGGGATATCGATACAATAAAGTGGAGCAAGAGGGGTGAATGGGGATATCGATACAATAACAGTGAATGGGGGATATCGATACGATAAAGTGGAGCGAGAGAGGTGAATGGGGATATTACGATAAAGTGGAGCGAGAGGGATGAATGGGGATATCGATACAATAAAGTGGGGCGAGAGGGGAGAATGGGTGAGGGGGGCAATGATGGGACACAGTGGAGCGAGAGAGGTGAATGGGGGATATTATGATAAAGTGGAGCGAGTGGGCTGAATGACAAAAATAACGATAATGTGGAGCGAGAGGGGTGAATGGGGGATATCGATGCGATAAAGTAAAGCGAGAGGGATGAATGGAGGATATCGATACAATAACGGTGAATGGGGGATATCGATAGGATAAAGTGAAGCGAGAGTGGTTAACGAGGGATATCGATACAATAAAGTGGAGCGAGAGGGGTGAATGGTATCGATATCGCCCATTCACCCCTCTCGCTCCAATTTATCGAATCGGTATTCACCCCTCTCACTCCACTTTTATCATATCGATATCCCCCATTAACCACTCTCGCTCCACTTTATCGTATCGATATCCCCATTAAATCACTTTCGCTCCACTTAATTGTATCGATATCCTCCATTCACCCATCTCGCTCCACTTTTTCTTACGATATCCCCCATTCATCCCTCTCGCTCCACTTTATCGTATCGATATTCCCCATTCACCCCTTTCGCTCCATGTTATCGTATCAATATCCCCATTCACCCCTCTCGCTCCACTTAATCGCATCGATATCCCCCATTCACCGCTCTCGCTCAAGTTTATTGTATCGGTATTTCCCCCATTAACGACTCGCTGCACTTTATCGCATCGATATCCCCATTCACCCCTCTCGCTCCACTTAATTGTATCGATATCGCCCATTCACCCCTCTCGCTCCTCTTTTATCATATCGATATTCCCCATTCACCCTCTCGCTCCATGTTATCGTATATCAATATCCCTCATTCACCCCTCTCGCTCCACTTTATCGCATCAATATCTCCCATTCACCCCTCTCGCTCAAGTTTATTGTATCGATATCCTCCATTAACGACTCTCGCTGCACATTATCGCATCAATATCCCCATTCAACCTTCTCGCTCCACTTAATCGTATCGATATCGCCCATTCCCCCCTCTCGCTCCTCTTTTATCATATCAATATCCCCCATTCACCACTCTCGCTCCACTTTATCGTATCGATATTCCCCATTCACCCCTCTCGCTCCACTTTATCATTATTGTATCCCCCATTCACCCCTCTCGCTCCGTGTTATCGTATCAATATCCCCCATACACCACTCTAGATCCACTTTTTGCATCGATTTCCACCATTCACCCCCTCTCGCTCCACTTTATCATATTGATATCCCCCATTCACCCCTCTCATCTACTTAATCGTATCATTATCTCCCATTCTCCACATAATATCGATATCCCCCATTCACCCCTCTTGCTCCACTTTATCGTATCGATATCTGCCATTTCACCCCTCTCGCTCTACTTAATCGTATCATTATCTCCCATTCACCCCTCTTGATATCCCCCCACCCATTCACCTCTCTCGCTCCATTTTATTGTTCGACATCCCCCATTCACCCCTCTCGCTTCACTTAATTGGTATCGATATCCCCCATTCACCCCTTTCCACTTTATCGTAAATCCCCATTAACCCCTCTCCCTCAACTTTATCTTTAAGAAGAAAACAAAATCCACTGAAATAAAGGCCTAAACCATGTGACTTGTCAAACATGGGCCTAAAAAAGTATTTATACAGAACTTACAAAACCATTTAAATATCGCAATAGAATATTCGACAGTATTGATGTGTAAATCACCGAAACATAAATATAGGCTAAACCGCCTAAATATACTAGTAAACAGAAAAGCCAAAAAGGAAGAAAACTAGTAGAACATGCTGGTAGAAAGAATATCAGTGGAAGCATGGACTGAATGCAAACCATGGTGGACAAACAGACATTCATGGCTAAAAATTTCCACCAGCTAATTAGATAATCGCCTGATGATGTGTAAACCAGCATGGGGTCCTCTAGTCCTGGATGGGTGGATTTTGAAATTGGCACTCTCAGTCATAATTTATTGCATCACCTGGTCCCCTGTTGGGATTGAATTGTTTTGAGATTTGGCAATAATAACATCAATTAAAATCTCATTACTGGCTGCAATAAAATGTACAGCAAAATATCAAGAGCCTCGCCTGGCGGCTCGGTGAGTGGGCTTTTCGCGGTTGGTGGGTTTTGTAGACCAATATCTTAGGGAGACAGTGATCTTTACTGCATAGTTGTCCTACTGCATAGTGGCCATATACTTACTTGTTGGTGACTTATGTAGCTTGCCAATAGTGAAGCTTGCCTTGCAAGCTCTGTACCATGTACATGTACTGCTGGGAGTGGTATTAATTTTTTACAGAATGGTCTAAACCAGGCAGGGATTGGCCTATATACATTTTCTTTAAAAAATACCAGTCACTTGCTTGGGTTTATTTTACTTGGGGATCACTGGATCTTCTAAGGTACTGCGAGGGCTCTGATCAAGAGCTATGATTTTGACCTCATATTTGACTGTGATAGAGGATTACCATAAATAATACCAGACAGTGAGCGTTTGCACTATCAGTAAACTAAAGAAGCTGTCTACAGGGAAATTGGAAAATTGATTTTTAAAGCAATAATGTGTGGTTTCAATCAAGAATAGGTTTTAACTTGTTTTCCACAAAATATTAGTTTTTACTGATCACATTATGTCCTGTTTTAATTTTGAGCTAATAAATGAGGTAAAACAAAGAAAATAGCCATTTCATTCAGCACCTATCATTATCTTGCCAATCGTTATTGAGCTTCATGCAGCTGGGACTCTTAAATAAGATGTAAGACAAATAGCGATATACACACAGTTTATATGTCACTAATTCAATGATACAAGTGCACGTGTCAGCCATCATTCACTTGGGGAACTTGAAATAAAATCGGAGATTTCCATTTTATTATAAAATTTAAATTTTACTGTAATTAAAGCTCTTCAGGCATAGTCTTTCACATGGTATTTTTAGCACACCACTGGGCACTACAATCATGCAAAAAGTAGAAATTCAAGAAATATTGAGGATGTCGCTGTGGAGCAAATCATGTATTATGGCTTAATTTTTATTCAGCAAAAGATACATGAAAAGACATGGATTCAATTTACCTGGGTAGTGATGTTATATTGTTTACATTAAAAGTGGGTCCTGTCATGGCCCCCAATGTACATGCCTGCTTGAGTAAACAGGTAGGTGGTTTTCATTTAATAAAGTTTTCTGAAACCGTTTGCATCACTTAAAAATTGCAAGTTTTATGGCTAGTATATAATCTGACATTTTTGAGTGCATTTTTCAGTTGCTACAGATGTTGAAGTATATGTGTTGTTTGTGGCGATTTTTGCAATTTCGATTCTTTGATCCTGGTGTTATTTTTCAGTTATTGTCTGTGATTTTCCACTGCGATAATGAGCTTTTTTGTGGTGATTGCAGAAAATCCCTCCTACCACAGCAAAATTGCTGCTGCATTTGTTATGACTGCAAAATGCATGCAAAACATGGAGCTATATTCTGACCTATATAATCTCTCCCATGCACTCAGTAATTCCACTGTAAAACATTGAGATGATTTATGGCAAGCCCCAAAGTGACAACCTCTATAATAACATTAGTAGACAGGTAGTTCAGGGAAGAGCCAGTAACAAGCACAATCTTGACAGGATCCCAGGGTGTAGTTTTAAAAGTAAGATAGAAACCCAGAAGGCATAATACACCCATTGTATATACTTTCTTCTATGTGTTCGAATTTAGGGGTAAAGATGATGTTTGGTAAAAAGGTTACTTAAAGTCAAATTGCACGGTTCTATTCTTAGAAGGATGTGATTGAATTTAAGAAGTGTAACAATTTATTCTTAATCATGTATCAAAACTCACATCATTGTGCCAAAAACATTATAAACAGGGTAATATGTAGTTATTGTTATTAAAATATGCAACAGTGCCTGCTATCATGCATTAATGTTTTTCTTTTGTTAAAGTTGGTATAACAAACATGACCTAGATATGGTATATTTCGTTGAAATATATTTGTGGACGATATAAAAACATATTTTCAACAAATCTATCGGATTATCAAACATGCATGTAGATAGCATGAGACCTTTTGAGCTTACCCTTACAATATGTATGAATATAGAAGTGCACTGCATGCTATCATCAGTAGATAGCATATATATAACTCTTTCAGCATACCCTTATAATAGATACAGAAATGCGCTGCATGTTATCTTCAGTAGATAGCATGTGAATTTTTGAGGAAGGACATATGATAGATATAATTACAGAAATGCACTGCATGCTATCTTCAGTAGATAGCATGTGAATTTTTGAGAATACACTTAAAATAGATGTAATTACAGAAGCTCATTGCATGCTATCTTCGGTACATAGCTTGTGACTTTTTGAACATACATTACAGAAGCGCACTGCATGCTATCTTTAGTAGATAGCATTAGACATTTTGATAATGCTAAGTTAATAATTGGTATAATTACAAAAGTGCATTGCAGAAAATCATCAGTAGATAGCATATGTGACTTTAATTACAGAAGTAGGCCTACACTGCATGCTATCTTCAGTAGATAGCATGTGACTCTTTGAGCAAGCACTTATGATATAGGCCTATATAGTTACAGAAGTATACTGCATGTTAATTTAGTAGATAGCAGGGCTTTTTGAGCATACACTTTAAGTTATGTCAGTGTGCCTCAAATGATAGATACCATGTGACCTTTTGTGTATACACTTATAATAGATCTAATTATCCCCAGACAGAAATAAAACAACACGATAACAACCATTTGCGACTCATGTCGACATTAGAAAAAGATCAGTGAATTTATTTACCAAATGTTTTTTAACAAAGAAAACTGGAATCAGCCATTACACAAGCAGCCCAAAATTGGACAAGCGATTGCTGGTACTATACTTTTCTGGTGGATACCTAAAAGTAGCAAAAGGGCAAAAGCAAGCAAGAGACAACTAAGTTGACTCATAAAAAGCAAAAAATTGAACAAGGCGATTGACGGTGCTATACTTTTGTGGTGGTTACCAAAAAAAAAAAAAAAAGGGCAAAGCAAGCAAGAGACAACTTTGTTGATGTGAATATACCTCATGCCGAACTCCGCCGGGACATCCTGGAGTCCATGTAAGTTGACTCATAAAAAGCCCAGATAAATATTAAGGAGACAACTTTACCCTGTATGAAAATACGTGGTGAGCTCCATTCGTGATTACCTATAGAGCCGGTTGCTCACTAAAATGCCATGCGGTCTTTGCAAAAATGAGGCCTTCAAATATAAAGATAATTGATCAAAGCATGATCTCAATAAAAAAGCAAACATTGACTGGCTGAAACCTTCGTTTTCCATATAAATACATAGCATGCTCCACTAGACTACTGAAGCCATAATTGCTCTTCAGGAAGATTACCTGACAGAAAATAATGATTGTTTTGAAATAACTGGTTAAGTTAATGTAATAACTACACTATTACATTAAATATCAAAAATTCGGACAGAAAAACTGCCTCTCACGCACTTCATTGTATCAATTATACTATAAGTATCAAGTAACATTGCCATCATTTTGTGGTGAATATATCTGCTTGGTTGGCTTTGTTACTCGACTATTAATAAAAAATAAATACCCACTCTACCTATTCACGAAGCCTCATCTATGACAATGATAATTCTTCTACTAATACTGGAAAGTATTTCAGATTTTGTTTTAAATATAAATAATATCTTCAATCAATATATTCCCTGCCTCCACCATTAATGGGTGTGGTGGGTGGGAGAAAATTTTTCACCGATCTTCCTCCAATGCTTATCGACAGAGAATGACATTCTCGCTCACAAGCATGGCGTCGAAACGCATAATACCGACAGCCGTGATTGGACCCTACAAACGCACCAACGAATCACGCCATTGGCCAAAGCTAGTTACCGGAAAAACCTGACCTTTGACCCGGCCTGAAACTTTCTTTCTGCAGGTGATAAATTGAGTTTCACCGCGATATACGCAATGAAACTGTATTACAGAGGTGCACTGCATGCTATCTTCAGTAGATAGCATTTTGCCTTTTTGTGAATACACTTATGATCATGATAGAAGTATATTGCATGCTTTCTTCAGTAGATAGCACAAACAAAGATAAATGTTCATACTGCACCGTGTATTGTATAAATGAAAATCATTTTAAGTGACAATTCTCTACAGTATTGCCCTTTCAATAATGTAGAATGTTAAGTACACACCTATATCATAGAAGATGAAAGAACACCATAAACACCTGTTGTACATATGATGACATGTAGTCAACAGTGTTGAGTGTTACATCTCACACTTGATGCATACTAATTACAAGTTCAGTGTAACATGATTGTCTTTAAGTTGATAGATATCATACACAGTAGTAGTGGGTAGATGTTGAAATATAGCTAGAAGTGTTTCAAGTGATTGAAAAATATGTATAGTCTTTTAGTTTATTCAGTCTTAAAAGGCACTCACTATCAGGCATCCCAGTGAAGGCATTAAATAAAATAATTTGCCTAAATAGCTTAAAAGTGAAGGATAAGTAAATAAAGATCAATAAATTTGGGGGGAAATCAATAAATTTGGGGGGAAACTTGAGGACTGGAATCCTCAAAAGCATTCAGACAGCAGATTTCCCTGAGTCTGTGCTTGAGAAATGCGGTGCTCGAGCTAATAGTCCTCCATGTTGCTACTCTGTTTTTCTCAATCTCTTCTGGTTTTATTTATTCCCTTCTTGATTCTTTTCCTAGACTTGATAACCAATTTCAGGGATTTGATGTGCCTTGCCAATGAAATGCACCACCTGTTCTAAATAAACAAATTGCAATCTCGTTTCCCGCCTGTTTCAATCAGTTTTAAACTAATTTACGAAATGGTACATACTCTACACATGCTTGCATTGTTAAAACAAGCACCGGGTTCTCTTGAAAGAAGCTAAAAACCATTTCAAATCTTTCCACCTCATTAAGCATCTTAGAGAAATGTCATTCACAGAGAAGATGCAGTGTTGCCAAAGTTATAGCAATACAGCCAATTTGGGCTATTTTGGCAATTATATTTACATTGTCTAATTATTATTTGCGTACTATAGAATATCTTGTTATGTTATAAATAGGCACTAATTCATTACAGCTAAAGCCATAGTAGTACAATTACATGAAACTATTGCACTTGGAAAAATTGTCTAACTATGGTGGTCCAAGATACTCCATAAACCATTTGCATCATTTTAGGGATGCAGTTCAGTATAGGCACAGTACCCTTATTTACCTACATCTAGGACAACACAGCCAAGATCAGCTATCTGAGTTTGCATACATGTTATCATTCAGCAGTAAGATCATTTTTCCATAATTACAATTTTGCTGAATTTTGTACACTAAATGCATATCATCAGCCATACATTTAGAGAATAAACGATAGGAATTTTTATTTTGCCTATCCTCTACCGTGTGATAGACGACAGGCAGGTCCAATATTTTGAGTAGTGGATGCCGGCACAGCCGGTATCCACTACGTCATAAAAACTCCCCTCATTATAAAATGAACAAAACTTGTTTACAACTTCACGTATTCTGTTGCGCGTATTGCTAGCGCGTTCGCGTATTCCGCACTAGTCTACGCATCCAGCGCGATACATACGCGCACCTCTACACGCCGAAGTTACGCATTATCAAGGCGCATGATGACGGGGTCGCTCTACGGCCTGATAGACGGCACCCGAAATCATGCGATTGTCCAATCAGAAATGTGTTTACGAACTAGACCACTCCCACTGGCTAAGAATGTCCAATAATGCTCTGAGAATTTAGATCTATGTTAAAGTTTGGTTTCATTTCATAGCTTGATGGTTAAAACTTTGGCAACACAAAGTACACATAATTTACAAATTCAATGTATTGTATAATTGTATTTGACTGGTATAGCAGATACCTATTTTGCTGATTACAAAATCATCTATTTTTGTTCTTCTGCTGCAGAGGAAGTAAACATGGGTGATCCTCTTTTATATACATGTAGTGTAAAATTGGCTGTTTCAGTTGAAATCTGTACACCCGCCACTATGGAAGATATGGCCTTAGTCTCCCACACAGAGGGTGGAGATTTCAAATGGAGTCACCCATTACCTCCCATTCAGATAAACCCATTTGGAAGATTAAGGCTATGTCTTCCATAGGGGGTGTGTGCATTTTGACTGGAATAGCCTGATGCAAGGAAGTTGTTTTAAGAGGCTATATCCCATATTAGTATCTTAAAACTCCCAATTATGCTTCTAGTGCATTCGTAGCATGACATTTGGATGTATTGAGTATAAAAACTAATACTCTGCAACTGGAGGTAACATATTGAGCAATGCTTGTTAAATGGGTTGATTGAACTATGCCATGAAAAATGAGACATATTGGTGTTTAATAAAGGGATCATCTGTAGGGATGTGTAAGTTTTCAGACATGTGCCTGATTTCAGGCATTTTACTTGGATCTTCCATGTACAAAAGTATTGGGAAATACACATCAATAATTCAGGCATTTCTGTCACTGCTTGCTTTCCAAAGGTTTAGCTGGTTTGGATTAAGACTAAAGTACAAAAAACAGTGAAATGTATTACTTGTCCAATATTTAAGACAAAATTATTGTAGCTTTAATGTATCATGTGTGTCCTGGCTTGTATACGTTTGCAATGAGTCATACTGTCAGGTTAAGAACTCACACCTACTTATGAGAAAAAGTGAACATCACTCATACAGGAGATATCAGTTCTTCCTTTGAGGATTAAAAAGTAAAATTGTAACTTACATTATATCTGAAATACCTAAGATCAATATGGACTTACAGGGACTTTGGGACTGTCTACATTTGAAAACTGCTGTAGCCCATAAGAGAACAGCCTATTAGAAGTAAGGGTTTAGGACATAAAAATTTTTAGGTTAATTATAGACCCTCCCTCGGGTCCATGGAGAACGACTGGTAATGTTGATTATATAACATTAAATAAACCCGATACATGGACCCTTCCAATCTCTAGGCAAATTGACTTCCAGTTCCCAGCATTTTGTGGGAATTCACTTTTACATCCTGGGTCAGACGAGTTTTCTATATATATCACGTCCGTGGTCTCACTGTCTTACCGTTTGTGTAAGACTTGTGTAAGCGGCTACTCAACCTGACCAATCAATTTAGAGCTCAGCAAGCAAGGCGATATTTGAAATTAGTTTTCATTGATAGTCTGTTGATCATAACCAACGCGCGCGCAAAATGACAATAGAACTGGGTCATGCATGTTATGTGCCTACCATATTTGAATTAACAATGGGGCGGGGCTATCATAATTGACGCCACAGTCACGTTACATAGCTTGATAATTATTTGGAAGTCAGTTTACTATCAAAGCAGAACAATCTCGGATTAGGAGAGCTATTATAAAAAAATAAACAAGTTGGTTTGTAGATTAATTGAGTTTTCGTCGACGAACAGTGCTCCAGGAGCATTATAACTTTGTTGCCATTAGTTAGGGCTTAGTGGTGTGTTGGTTTTAATCTTTGGAGTGAAGGAGAAGGTAGTTTTAGCTCTAACTAATAATAAATAATAATAATAAATAATTAAAATAATAATTATTTACCCAGAGATGGAACCGAGACTGTGGGACAGTCTAGGTTAATTACAATTAGGGTTCAGGATAATGTTAGAACTAGGGAATTGGGTCAGAGTTAGGATTTAGAGTCTGGGTTATGTTAAGGGTTAGGTTCAGGATTAGGGCTTAGGTTATAGATTAGAGTTAGAGTGAAGTTTAGAGTTGTCATATTCATCATACTGTGTTTGTTTGTAGTTTCAAGTCTACCAAAATTTCTAAACGTTCCACAGTTGGCCTAACCTGTGTGAATAGATCTAGTTTGAGATGTTTGAAATATCTCCTCAAAATGTGCAAACTATTTTAGTTCCCTAAATAAATAAATAGATGTTAGCATTTATATACAGTGCCTTTCACATGTATCAAAGCACTTTACATTTATTCCGCTGTGATTAGAATATCAGCCGCCATGCAATACCCTAGGCATGCTCATACCTTTCGGCAGCGCTCAATGGACATATTCATAACATCTCCCCATTTCACCCTGGGTAGAGAGAGGCAAGTGAGGTAAAGCACCTTGCCCAAGTGCACAACATGATGGCACTGCCAGGGCTTGAACTCGCAATTTGCTGACTGCGAGACAGAACCCACACTGCTGTATCATCGTGCCCACTAATGGAAAATATTTTGTGTTACCATACATGTGACTGTGTTATAAGGACAAGTTCCTTTTGTATAACATCTTGAAAGCAAATTTGTTAATCTTATCACTCTGAGTTTCTATTGTCAAGATTTCAAAATAAAAAAATGCATGTATTTTCAATCATTTGCAATTGTCATTTTCTCAAAAACATTCATGGTGATGTAAAGCTTCATTTGATAAACGCATTTTAACAAGATACTGTTCTCTGATTTGCCAATATTTGCACTATTGGGGAAAAAATCTTTACAATCAGTATTTCAAAACGACTTATTCCACCATACATGTATAACTCATTTCGCCGTTAGTGGCAGTAGGTATCAATAAATTTAAGATCAATGTACTATATTTATTCACACAAAAGGAGGAAAATGTGACACCTAGGAATTAACAACGCCCCTGCATATTGCACTTAGCTCTTGTTTTATGTTTCTTCTTTTTGTAGAAAAGTACAAAAAATATTCCCTCAGAGTGCTATCAATATTGTATTTGTTTCTCACAGTTGTTTCCAAGTTGTAACTCCCTGTGCTACTACAGTATGTCCAGAATAAGGTATTATGAACTTCACCAAAATTTATGGATCTTACGCAAATGGTACAAAGGTCATGTTACCAACTTATGGTAGAATATACTTTAGTTGTTACAGATCATTTACAAAAAAGATGGACCACAAAGGTCAAAGATATCATTGAAAAGATCAAAGAGACAAAATGGAGATAAGCAGATGGACTGTTGTGGCAGACGAGAACAGAAAGGGGAAGAAAAAATTGACGATAGTATGATGATATCACATCCTATATGGGTACAACCTGGGCAAGGGAAGCACAGAACAGAAGTAAATGGAAACTACTTGAAGGCTGCATCCGACAGTGGGTGACGCAGCCTGTGAGGCGAGATGAGGGGAGGTGAAGTGAGGTGAGCAGCTGCTATTCGTAAGATACACATTATGGGGAGCGAAAAAACACCAAATTGGTGTTTTATGACCTTTGACATTCTGTTGTCGCGAGCAACAAGTCTTCCAATTCGCACAAGTATGCTTCAGTGGTCATGAAAGGATTCAAAAGATAACCTCTGCCCCAATAATCCCAAGCTATTGTCTGAAACTGCTTCCCGGAAGATGTATCAAGAACTCAGTCTTCAAATGATAGTCAGACATTGCAACGACCAATAGATAAATGACTGACTATCATTGAAGACTGTGGTCTCATTAGGCGGAGGCATCGTATTTAGCGTTAGCTTTAGATATTTAATTATTTTCTAAAGAAAATAATTAAATGTCCAAAGCTAACATTAAATACAGTGCCTCCATGCTGCAGTCTAGGAGGCGAGGTGAATGAAGTGAGGTGAGGTGAGTGGAGATGAGGGGAGGTGAGGGAAGTGAGAGGAGGTGAGAGGAGATGAGGTGAGGTGAGATGAGGTGAGGTGGAACACAAGTTTGGAGATGGGGTTATGTTCCATCTTATCATACACTGAACAGACTATAGCCTGTTTCTTATTCACCTGTTGAAATTAGGCTACATCTTTAAGCGGCTGGTCCACTTTTATGGTTGAAGATGCAAACAGATGAAAACAATTTTGTTTACCACATTGATGCATAAAATATTGTGAAGGTTGTTGGCGTAGATGTTGTAGATATTTGAAATGGGAATACCTATTGTTGACATAATTTCTGTTTTGGTCTTGTAGTAGACATCTTGCAAATTGTGGGAAGGGATCCATCATTGGTGAACCACACTTTGCATTACTAGCATGCCATGTTTGTGTACATAATTTACAGTGAGTACATGGTTGTTTGATGTTGAACTATAGTCATTAACTAAATTTGAACACTGGTGCTATTTATCTTAAATGTTGTTTGCATATTTACAAAGGGTAGTAAGATATCAGGAAAGTGAGTAACAAATTGCAAATTATGTTTTTATATCAAGACAGACAGATTGGGATGGACTTTTACCGTTTACGCACAACAACACGCCAATGGCATGTACTTTTACTGTCGGGCCTGTAACAGTTTCTAACTTGACTGGCGTGTGGCATTTTGACACTCATAGTATTGGTAATTCAATTTGTTGTTACATTAATGATATCATTTATATGGTATTGGCATAAATAGCCTCCTATATAATGCTGGCCCAATATAGTTATTGCTATCTTAAGTAGGCTTAAATATTACTATCCAAGTTTAGGAACTAACCTGTCCAAAACTGCAAATATTTAGGCAATAGAAACAAATTAGTTTGATCTTTCGATCGACCATCGATGCTTGGTCGATTCTTATTATTTATGAAATCACTTAATTGACCATTATTAATTGTGATAACATATAAATCTTTGCCTGTATTGATATTAAACAGTATTAATTTAGCATTAATTCTGATTAATTAGTCATTAGTTCATTAATTACATGCACTGAAGCAGTATCGACGGTTGATCCAAAGATTGAACAAATCTGTTTCTGGTGCCTTAATGGCAACAAATTTTAATGCCACCTAATGTAGATTAACCTACATTAGTTGGCAACTAGATGGACCTAGATGCATGCTGAAACTGGCTGGATTGAAATTTAGTAATAACGATACCCCTATTATACTGTGCCTATACCCAGTGTGTGCTGGCCATTTATTTACATACATATACAAATTTTTTATTCAATAATCAACAAATACATTTGAGCCACCAAAGCGGCATTATAAATCATTACATGAATAAATTACAAACAACATGAAAATGGACAGGAAGAATTAATTGACTTTGGTGAGCCTGTTTTGCAGTCTCCAAATGATGTTGGTTCCAATCATGGAACTGACAGAAGCATACTTGGCAACTTGGTAAAAGGTCAACTCTTATTACATACTGACCCACCCTCGTAACATCACACTGTGGGCTGTAATGTTGGAATATAGCCTATAGAAAAAACCCATAATACAAAGGATTTCCCAACAGTTTTACTTGATGTTGACTCCCTTGAAAACAAGCAACAGGGGTGTGTAATATATCATTATATAGCTTATTTGGAGGAAATTTTCAATATCTCAAAAAGTGAAAATGCCAACATTACAGCCCATTAGTGTGGACAGTTGCATATAAGAAAAATACATGCCTAATTTATGTATTGTTTTTCAGATGACATTACAAGAGAAGCCTTTTTAAAATACATTGTTTTTGTCACCAGATAATTTTCAAAGATCATTAGGGACTGCATAACACACTGTTCAAGAAATTGCCTCAATATAGAAATCAGTAAAGAGCTGGTAAAGTATGGATGTTCATCTTAAGGCGTGCATTTGAAATGATTGATTATGTCGTGAGTGATTTACAATCCTTTTTTTCCCACAATGTTGTACTTAAAAATATGCAAGTGTGTTACAAGGACAAGCAACATTTGGTTTGGCCTCACTTAACAGGTTTGATTTCTAAGAAGGATGGGGTGGCCAGGAAAAATCCTCATGTAATCAAAAATGTATGTAAAAAAATCCTGAACTTGAGCATGAAGAAGATACAGGTGGATTTATTTCACAGAAATAATATACTAAATTAAACTAGTTGAAAGGTGTAAGCAAGTATTAAATAATAAATAAAGTTAAAATTCAAACAATCTGAAAAATGAACCTTTTAAAATGTCAAGTAGAGAGTCAGTATCGTGTTTGTTGAAACATATAAACTAGAGTCCGAAGTTTACCGTTTTCTAAAATCCATTTTCCGTGTTGTAATCTGTGTTGTAAAATTTGTAAATCCATGTTTTATGAATAAAGCTTAAAATGTATAAACAATGATTATGAATGGTATTAATGTCACAATAGAGTGTTCAATATCGCGATCAATATGCTCTGATTTGAATATTCTCACCATAATAGACAGACTGTTACGATGTTTGGATGGATATAATAGGGGTTCATGCCTTGGTAATATACCTTGATTTCAGTATTTATTAAACAGTTTTTTTATCATAAAAATTGACACACACAACTCAAGATTGTTTTTGGCTCTGAGCGGAGCTTATCAGTGCCTTTGTCATGCAACTAACTAGCATTCATTTTCAGGCCACAATACGCTGTTGGTTTTTATGCTAAGGATCATTTAATGACTGATATGAAGACTTAAGTTTCGTTTCTAAGTTTGGCTAAGTTATTTTCGAATCGATTGCACTCCAGAATTTATTGAAATTCAGGCGATAAAAGTATTATTTTTGGGTAAAAAAGACCAAAATAGTCACGATAATCGAGTTATATCTTGGTTCCCTGTGTGTGCTAGAGATTATTCTGGTCTGTATAATTTAAGATGCGTAATACAGACGGAAACCAATGGAGGTACATTTCTTAAGATTTAGTTCAGATCAGAAATTATTTGACTACTTCTTAACTTTTCTTCACTATTTCTTTATAATTTAAATAAAGAGATAGGTAAGGAATGTCAAAAAATAGTCAAGAACATGTCTGAATCTTGAATAAATCCCCGAATAAATCTGAACAAATGACTTTTCTGGGGGACTATTTGGCTTGCGCAAGTGCAGTACGAAAGCACTGTGCCGATTTTTTTGTTAAAGGTCACGTTTTTACCGATAAGCTGCGATGCTCAACAAACTTCGTACTTTTCTATGAGGCTATTTTGAACCAATAAATCGATTAGTTTTTCTTGATTGATGACATCACCATTTCTGAACCAATCAGCAAACAGTTTTGTGTGATTGATCGATTCTTGCAGTAGTCTCCACAGCAGCCAGTTTGGTTCCGCCCTTCCACACAAACATTTTTGTGGAGGAGCGTAACCAAACTGGCTGCATAGGAGACTAAGTTCACTGACCCACTGACCTTGCAAACTCAACCACAGAGAGCTACGGTGCATAATCGAGGTGAAAATACGCTAGTTTGTTTACCATTCTGAGCTCATGAGCTTCTGGTAAATGTCATTCCGAAGCATTTACGAGCATACCATAATATTTTTTCAATTAAATATAAAGATGTTTATTTAAGTTATTTGTAAAATTCAGCGATGGACTTAATATAGAAGTGGTTTGATTTTAGTTGTAAACGCGGGACTCGACCGGCATGACAAGTTGAACATGTGAAGTTCCAAATTCGGAAGCCATGTACTACTATTCCATGTACGTAGGTCTCACACGAACTGCTCCGAGGTTATACTGACTACTAGATAGTAGATTGTCTACTTTTGTACTTTCGTAAGTGATGAAATTGAAGAAAAAATCATGAAGTGAAATCTATCAGAAATAAACACTGATGTGATGTAGGCTAGTCCTGCTTAATCGGAGTACAGCATCCAGACCAGGCAGATCCAGATCCGAACAGAACTTACGATTGTTCGGTTGGACCGGGTTCAACACACATGACACAACAGACATGTCAGGACAGAACAGTTTTGGTGTTTACACAAAAATGCAAATGATCTCAAGTCACAAAAACTTGTTATAAAATTTCATTTTTTGTCTCGCCTCAGTATTTCTGTCTGTCCGGGGTGTGGATGTCCGTGTGTCCGTCTGGAGCTGTATCTGGGAAACTGTAAGACCTACGCATTACGTGGACGCTACTTGGTGGGAGGAAGGGTATCTAAGTTTGCTCCGTAATTGTATGTTTTCGGTGAAAAATAATGCAAATAAACATAGCTAATTTGCATAATTTATGCAAAAATCAGCGCAAATTGATAAAATTTCATTTCTGAACTTTGTTCAGGATGGGACTTAGTAATCACTATTTCCGTCTGTGTGTGGGGGTGGGATGTCCGAATGTTTGTCCGGAGCTGTATCTGGGGAACCGTAAGACCTATGGGGACGCTACTTGGTGGGAGGAAGGGTATCCAAGTTTGCTCCGTAATTGTATGTTTTCGGTGAAAATATGCAAATTAACATAGCTAATTTGCATAATTTATGCGAATATCAGCGCAAATTGATAGCGGTGCATGGTAGCGAAACCTTGTGACAGGAATGATACACACCTGCTGATCACCTGATTAGTTTTTGGCGAAAAGTATGCGCATTTAGTTGTTAAGTTGCATAATTTATGCGGGCGCTTCTACAAAATGGTTGGAAATCTGAAGAAATCCGCCTTGTGAAGCTGTTTCTGGGGATCCGTAAGAATGCTAAGCCCTATGATGATGAAACGTGGTGGGGGTAGCATGACCAGAGGATCTCGACCTGATTCGATTTTCAGCGCAAAATATGGTAATTACCTACCTAATTTGCATAATTTATGCATAATATGCAAAAGCCTTTTTTCTCGGAGACTAGGGGTCGCACATTCTTCAAACTTGGTGGGCGGGTGCATCTTGACCCCAGACAGAACAAGTTTGTATTGGTTAGTGGGTGAAGGTCACTCGAGGTCATCCAGGGGTCATCTAAGGTCAAATTACTAAAACTGTCGTATGGGCATGAAACTTGGTGGGTACAGTTAACATTTAGAGTCAAATTTTCTGACGGTCATTTTGGGGTCATCCGAGGTCACTTAGGGGTCATCCGAGGTCACTTAGGGGTCATCCGAGGTCAAATTACTAAAAACTGTCGTATGAGCATGAAACTTGATGGATACACTTAACATTATGAGTCAAAGTTTGGAAGGTAATTTAAAGGGGTCATCCAAGGTCACCAAGGGGTCATCTGAGGTCAAATTACTAAAACTGTCGTATGGGCATGAAACTTGGTGGGTACAGTCAACATTTAGAGTCAAATTATCGGACGGTCCTTACGGGGTCATCCAAGGTCACCAAGGGGTCACCTGAGGTCAAATTACTAAAAACTTGTATGGGCATGAAACTTGGTGGGTACACTTAACATTTAGAGTCAAATTTTCAGACGGTTATTTTGGGGTCATCTGAGGTCACCAAGGGGTCATCTGAGGTCAAATTACTAAAAACTGTTGTATGGGCATGAAAATTTGTGGGTACAGTCAACATTTAGAGTCAAATTTTTGGAAGGTAATTTCGGGGTCATCCGAGGTCACCCAGGGGTCATCTGAGGTTAAGTTACTAAAAACTCGCATGGGCATGAAACTTGGTGGGTACAGTCAACATTTCAAGCCAAATTTTTGGAATGTCATTTTGGGGTCATCCAAGGTCACTCAGGGGTCATCTGTGGTCAAATTACTAAAACCTCATGTGGATATGAAACTTATTGATGGATGTATTATGCTCTGCAAATAAGATATAGCTACCAACCAGCAAGATGTATGATTGCCTGTGATCTGGCACACACAATGTATATGATTTCACCTGTTGCACATTCGACTGCAATTACTTTCACATTCAAAAAAGCACAGAGCCACAGCGCCATTGGTGCTCTTGTTAACATTTATTTCTCTTATCTTTTAACAATTTTTGTCACGTCATACAAAAATGTCATTTTCCGTGTTGTACCTCCGATTCCGTGATTTTTTTCTGTTTTCCGTAAAACGGAAAACTTCGGACTCTAATATAAACCTTCTGTTAGTTTTCAAAATTGCCATGTTCAAGTTGATATGCTCAGTTGATAGCACACCTATGAATTAAGTGACTTGATTACTATTTTCAGTAGATAGCACTGTTATCATTGCTATCTTCATTAGATAGTACTGTTATTACTACTATGGTCAGTAGATAGCACTCTTATCCTTGCTATCTGCAGTAGATAGCAGTGTTATTACTATGGTCATTAGATAACACAGTTATCAATGCTATCTTCAGTAGATAGCACAGTTATCTTTGCTATCTTCAGTAGATAGCACAGTTATTGCTATCTTCAGTAAGTAGCACACTTATCATTGCTCTCTTTAGTCGATAGCACAGTTATTGTTTTATCTTCAGTAGATAGCATAGTTATTGCTATCTTCAGTAGATAGTATTAGTACTGTTATCCTTGCTATCTTCAGTAGGTATCACAGCTATCATTGTTATCTTCAGTAGATAGGACATTTATTGCTATCTTCAGTAGATAGCATTGTTATCGTTGTTATTTTCAGTAGATAGCACATTTATTGCTATCTTCAGTAGAAAGCACAGTTATTGCTATCTTCAGTAGAAATTACTATCTTCAGTGGTAATGCATCCACTAAATTGCTTTCCACAGTAGATAGCAAATGAAAAGCAGTTTTAATTTGCTATAATCAGTAGATGTAATACTACATGCAATGATTCAATAGAACTTCAGAACATAGTCACATGTCACTGCAAAGATAAATTGTGTGGTTCAGATTACAATAATGTACAAGTAATTACTTAATTGGTCTTTTCAAATCTATTCATTCTGATTAAACCCAAAGCATGAAATAATTTGCACCTCTTCAGCATCATGTGCAGTAAGGAGTTTCAATGCGTAACATGAAAGGCATGATCAAGCATGAAGTAGATCTTGTGTAAGAGATTGATGTTTACATTGCCAAGCATTAATTTGTCCAAATCTTATGTGTCGAAAAATTACGAACATTTGCACTTTTTTTCCATTACTGTCATATTGTGATAGTGAAGGTGTTAGTTCAATGTGTTGGGAAAATATTTTACCTGATAAATGGTTGAAATTGGCTATATTTTTTGTATTTTTGCTCAAAAGGGTACTGTGATTTATCCACCATTTTGAACCCCTAGGTTACTGAATAAATACCGCTCCCTACACTTGGTATTCCAAACTTTTTCGATCTTGATTTGAAATGGTCTTTTGCTTTCTTCAGTAGATAGCAAATTATTACTCTTGTCAGTCTGCACTGGAAAATTTTAACCCACTGTTGGATAGTGAAAACTTGTAGTGGTGTATCCCTGTCCAAGCTCTCCGGTGGTTGCATATAGGTGGGATGTGTATATCTCTAATGCTCTGTGGAGCCAACTGTGGTTTCTGGAACAATCATATGGAGATGATCTTTCTATTGGAGACACAATACATGGTCCATATTAGGACAAGTATTCCACAGGATATTAGCAATTGCTATAAATTGATTGCACCAATAAAGTAAAGGTCTTCAGGGGGTATACCCTTTGGAGTTGCAGGTGATTTTATGGTGTGTGGTCCCATTGTCTATGCCCTTTGGAGCCGCTTTAGGTATAACCTTATGGAGGTATTTTGCATCATCAGGAAAAAAGTTGGGAAATTATCTCCAGTAGGGAGTTTGTGTATGTGTGCTTATGTGAACACTACAAGGTTCCTATTGCTGCTGACCCCAGAGGTACACTGCTGCCCGCTACTTTATGGCTAATCTAAAGTACCAGTGCAGTACCAATCCAGTACCAGTGTGTGTACTGTACAAAGGTACTTTAAGTACTAGTGAAGTTGCTTGGCAGCAGTTTAACTCTGTGGGTGACAGCAATCTGGTAGTGTATGTGTGTATTGGATGCAAAATTTGAAATAAAAAATCTGAACATTAAAAATGATCTATGAATATTGATTGGTACTGATCAAAACAGTGTTTTATCTACTATCAGACTAAATAGTGTAATGCACTTTCATCATCCATAAATGGATCCTTGATAGAGCATTAATATTCTGATCATGTTAGGGAACATAATTTGAAGCATGTTGTTTGTCTCCAGCTGGGGATTTGTCAGGCTTTATTGCTTATTATTCATTAAGATAATGTTAGGTGACAAAAAAAACTCCTGTTCTAAAGGGGCCTTACCGACCAGATTTTTTATTTTTGGGAGTTTTTGTTTTGAGAAATTAAAAGCACCTGTTTTTTGGCTGAAGGGGATTGATTTTAACTAAATAATGTGAATTTTTTTTTGAATATTTCAAAATGATTTTTCAAGCTTTCTTGGGTTGTAACTCATATAGCCTTTTCCAGTAAAAAAATTTAAAAAAATAAAAAATCCTGACTGACTGACCCTACTTAGCAAGTCTGTCTACCCCATAGAATGGGGCTCTGTTTATTTTTATTTTTCGCAGCCTTATGTTTAGACAAAAAGAAGGATGCAACTTTAAATCATACAAGCATCAAAACATAGTGCATCAGCTTGAAATTCACAAATATTTGCAATCTCAAATGAGTAGGAAATCAATCTGTATTACTCTTGAAACATCACACTACTTATGGTAATTTAGTCTGCGGCATTGAAATGTGTCAACTTTAATTAAATAAATTATCCATCATCACTTTTGTATGACTCTTGTGATTATTTAAATGAAGATGTCAGGAGCATTAATTTTCAGATGTGTTCCAAAGCATTTTTAAATTATTTTTTAGCATGTCAGAAGCTTAAATTGTAATATGGAATCAACAGTATATGCAGGTAAAACAATTAGTGCACATTCATATATTGATATGATCAATTATAAAACTAGAGCGATAACCGCACCATAGCTGAACCATGTGGCTTCGGCAGTATATTGTGGTAGGCCTATACCACTGTCACCCAGAGTCTGTAATGGACATAATCTCCAAATGCTACAAAGGTATGCACGGGGTAAGTTAGGCGGATGACTGCGACGATCTGATCAAGCAGTAATACTGTGCTGGATAGTATTAATTTTAATAAAGACTGTTTCATTAATTGCCGTTTTAATATACCTTGATCGTGGAAAGCTGGCACTAGAAAACTTGACCTTTGACCTTGTATGACCCCCTTAATGACCTTAAATAATTTTAAAATATTTAAAACATGTTAAGAATGTCATAAGGATCATTGCATTTAAATTTCAGCTCAATTGGAGCATTTTGAAAAACATGACCTTGGACCCTTAATGACCCCTTAATGACCTTAAATAAATTTTAAAATATTTTAAAAATGTTTAGAATGTCATAAGGATTATTGCATATAAATTTCAGCTCAATTGGAGCATTTTGAAAAACTTGACCTTTGACCCCTTTATGGCCCCTTAATTACCTTAAATGAATTTTAAAATTAAGCTCAATCGGAGCATTTTCGGTTAAAATGACCTTTTTTGACCCCTGTGACCCCTGGATGACTTCTGACATTTGGAAATATTTTTATTATATTCTTTATGTTTTCCTCTTTCATATGACACCATTCATGGGGTCATACCTTCGTGGCATTTAGAGATATGTCCATTTCAGACCAAATGGTTAGTTAGGAACCTAGGGACCTAGGAACCTAGGAACCTAGTAACATAACCTAATATAGGCTGATACCATTTCATGGTTCAGCAAAAACCTCTTTATCAACCTGGGGCTTGTTGTGTAAAATATTTTAGGTCTATAGGTAGTTAAAAGTTTGTTATATTACAGTCTGGCAAAAAAAAATTCTATTCAAGTGGAAGCAACAGATGATAGAATCAGATCATAAATATCACATCACTGCATAGAATGTGATATGTAATTCAAAGTCTCACTGTCTTTCAACAAAATAAGGTCATTATGGAAATTGCAGGTACTTGCTATAATGAAAACTTAATTAATTATGAAGCAATACAGGGTGTATCAAAATAAAGTATTCAGCTTGAAAAATGTCACTAGATTAAAAAATATGAGACATTTTGTCAAATATATATAGTTGATAGGTAAATCAACATCTTGTCCTCCCGAACATAGGTAAAGTCCATTGTACGCTGCATATGGTTGCTCGTTAATTGCCATCAAAGTCTGATCTAGAGGCTTGATCTACACCGACAACAAAAATAGGCTGACTTATTTGGCAAAACAACTTAACATCCCCAAAAAATTCAAGGAATTGAAAGACCAAATAACCAAATCTGTTCTCATGTCATCCTACTCAATCTTTAATTGCAGACATGAGCAAAAATGGAATGTCCAAGAAATTATTTAGCTGGCTTTTCCCCGCTATTATGTATTTCCTCTTTTCTTTTCTTTTTGTATTTGCTATTTGTACTTGTGTTTTTCCTTGCCTGAGATCATTGTGGATCTCAGTTGATCTTGGGCTTATATGTTTTTCTTCTTTGGTTAATAAAGATGATTGAATAAAATTATGATACACCCTGTATGGTTCAATTACTTAATTGCATTGTATAATAATGATTGTTTTTCACAAATGTCACAAGAAGGAGGAATATGCCAGAAGTCTTGGCTAATAGAAAATATATTATTGCACCTAATACATGAAATATTCATGAGCAACTCATGCCACTTTATTTGTCAATCGCAACAGGGCCTACTTCCATGTGACTATTTCGCTACAACCTCATCCACATAGTCAAAATTTGGTGTACTAAACTTGGCCTATTCGCCATAGAAGTGATGATGCAACAGGATTAACTACCATGGCAATAGGTTAAAACAATTTTTAAATATATCACACTGCACTAGTACATTCATGCGGTACCTCTGCATTGAATCACAGATGTCAAAGAACAGAGATAACTGGATCGTAATTCTATAGAATATTCATATCATGCTGATCACTCGCACCTGTAAGATTAATATCTTTGAAAAGAGCAGTATTGTATTCAATCTATGATTGCAGACACAGGTGCTTAGTGCAACCTGTTTGTAGTACAGGGCGATATATTCAAAAATTGTCTTTTAAGTAAATCTTGTTACATCATCACTTCTGCTGCGAATATAAACTGTTTATAACTAACACAGTAATTGCTCATTAACAGCTTGAAGTGATAGCATGTCTCAATAGCTTCTTCTGCTGCAAGCATTGTCTAATCTCTGTCAATGGGTACGATGACATTTCATATCATCTCCATTACAAATGTTGATATATATACTCCAGCATTGTGGCATCCCATGATACTGTAATATTTTTGTACAACTCTAATATTTTGCTATCACAATTAAGGTGTTGATGTAGGCACGTACAGCAGAATGATAGTAAATACTTTTGATGAGGTCACTGATTACCCTACTTTTATTTCCCAGCAGTCATCAGAAGCGTGTAGCAAAATGCAGTTCAGTTGCAACTGCCATATATTGTCTGCAATGTGTAGTATACATCTGGGCATTATAACTTCACTATTTTTACTGGAAATAAATAAGCTTTGGGAGTTTGATAAAGACTGCTTCTATTTTAGAACACTGAGAATTTGTTTAATCAAATGAAATGGCTGATTTACTATTGCTGTATTCAGGTTATCTATTTGTTTATTTATTATTCATTAGAAGTTACTGACTGCACATCAGTTGTTTTTGGTGTATCGTGAAAAAGCTACAAGTTTTCACTATCCAACAGTGGGTACACTTCAAGTTTTCCAGTGCAGACTGACATGAGTTATAATTTGCTATCTACTGAAGAAAGCAAAAGACCATTTCAAATCAAGATCAAAAAAGTTTGGTCCAAGCAAAATGTTTAGATTTTTTACAATACCAACAAAATAACTAATGCAGTCATTAACTTCATTCATAACTGAAGATGGAACAGTCCACCATTACATAGTTAAAGGTAACAAATAAGGATTTAGCCTGTTGATTTAGTGGGTGACACTAGAAGTCAGTTTAAATGTGACAAGCTAAAATACAGCGCAAGTGATCCAAATTTGACCTTAAACAACTTGAAGATCACAACAAAGTTATTACTTCCTCCCTCCCCTCTAACTATGTGGGTAGTGAATCATTACCCTGCATTTGCAGGTGAGAGAATGACAAATGCAGGAGAATAAAAGTGCAGTGATGCAATATGCTCAGTATAAACATGCTCTAGAAGTCCACACCACTTCTAGGCCAATGTCTTTCCAACTATTTTACTATCCTGCAGTTGGAGACCTGTTTCAGATCTTTCAGAGCATTATTGTTACATCACAGTCCGGGATCACATTAGACCAGGGCCGTAGCAAGCGGGGCGGCCGGGGATGCCATGGCTGCCCCACTTTTTGAGAAATTTGTTATGTTTTTCTTTATATCTTTATTTCAATTTGGGCATATATTTCTATTTTGGCCGCCCACATTTGTTATGGCCGCCCACATTTTTCAACCTTGCTACGGCCCTGCATTAGACAGCAGGTATAAAACTTGATTTAGAGTTTGACTTCACATAATGGCAGATTACAAATATTATCTTCAATCTGTAGATTTCAAACCTGAATGGCCCTTGCAGATTTTGACTTGTTATGAAGCTGCGATGAAAAAAGTATTTTCGTCTTAGTTACGAACACTGGAAAGTCCACAGATGACTAACTTATTCATTGACTATCTGTCAAGATATTCCCTACATATAGCATGTGATCGTGTCTGAAAAGAATTGATAATAGGACTAAGCTTGATAATAACTTATTTGATTATTAAAGTTTATAAAGCAATTGAATACAACTTTTTGTCCCAAGGGTATGTCTCATCTCATTGTTCAATAACATGCAATTCAAATATTGGAATAGTGATTTGAGAGACTTTGCAATGAATATTGGCTATATATATTACTTTTAAGCCCAGATTCAATGCCGCATATAGTCAGTAGTGCTCGTTCAGATATTGATATGATCAATTGTATTATGTAGTAATATGATCTCCTGATTTAACTCTGTTTTCTTAACGTATGAATTCATAACTCAATCTTTCATTGCAATTAGAGTTAGAATCCTATCAGATATACCTCGGTGAATGTCAAAATGAGATTGATAATGTCACTTTACATTTTCATCTAAATAAAACGCAATTGAATAAAATGATGCATTAGATTATAAAGATGTAATTCCTGGATTTAGAGGTTTCATGCTATGTTATATCATGAGTAGCTTTTTGAAGGCAAACTGAATTATATGTTAGAAAGAAAGAAAGATAGAAGGAAGAACAAAGAAAAGAAGAGAAAAGAGAAAGAAGAGCAGGAAAGAGAGGAGTAAGAGAGCAAGAGAGACTGAGTGAGGCAGAATGATTATACAGGGTCAAATTGGTGGTAGGCCTACTCTGCACTTAATTGCCTGGCCATGTATTTTTTTCTTTTGGAAGAGGCTGCAACCCCCTAAAGAGTCGCCACTCACAGTTTGGGAACTACTCGAATAGAAAGAAAAGCATAGTATGGAGAGAGAAAGAGAGAAAAGAGTAAGACTTAAGAGAGAGGGAAGAGAGAACGAGAAGGGGAGAGAGAGAGAGAGAGAGAGAGAGAGAGAGAGCGCATGAATGCGTATGTGTTTACCGAAAAACGAGGACACACACCATGACATTTCACATTTTAAACCATGGACCACTCTGAAATGGGGACCATCCTTTGGAGGTCTGCAAACGACCACAATTGCATGTATAATGCATTTGCGAGATACGCCTTCTATTGTGCATTAAATATACCATCCGCATTTGCTAGGTAAAATTGCATCTCCACGGTTTGTCGATTGAATGCGGTTTCAGACGTCCGTGTTTGCATAGTCCTACAGTGTCCATGTTTGGAGGCAAACACCCATAGGGGTGTATTTGTGTGTGTATGAGTTTTCAACATTTTGGTTGATAACTCGAAAAACCAAAGAAACAACTGTAATTTAAATATTTGAAATCTTGGAAAATTAATTAATAATTTGAAATAAAAATCAATCTAATACAATTTTTCCCAGGCTGGAAGTTCAAAAATTGAACCACAGACAGATACACAGAATGTTGTTGTAGTATTAATGTGTTTAAAAAAATCCCAGATAAGTAAATGTAAGGCAGTTATTACATCTTGCTTGTGACATTTTGTCCAAGTATTTCATGAAATGATGCAAAATGGTACTCAGCTCATTTAAAAATAGCAAATTGTTTCAGTTTATTACATGTTCCTTTCAGTTTATTACATGTTCATGATCCACGGAGGATCATGACGAATATAGTGACAGCTGACTTAATAAAATAAGTTGGACTAAGCTAGGACTAGGTCTATTTTACAAATTCAGAATTGAACAGTATAATTATTAGGAGTTGCAAATATGTGACACGATCAAGGAAAATGAGTTGGATGTCGCTAATATTGATTTTGAGATATTGGCAAATAAAGTGTTAAAATTCTTTTGTTTCATATTGTTTTCAGCGATTGATAAATTGACATAAACTTTGCAAATAAAAGTCATATCAACATAGGGTTTTTTGTTTGTGAAAGTTCTAAATGTACTCTTTGTTAACATATGAAAAACTAATTTTCGACCAGGGTCGACATGTCACTCATTCCCCTTGATCATGTCACATATATGAGTGATGCGATCATTGAAGCTAAATAAGTTGTTTGTAGAGTAGAATAGAAATTCACTTTACTGTATATACTATTTTTAGAGCTTGATATCAATGAAAGCTCCATAACACTATTACTGGCTGTATCTCAAAATTAATATTTAAGGAGAGTTTCCTAAAATTAAAATTTAAGGACAAACAACTCATTTAGCTTGATCACATCTCATTTTAGTTAATGCCTACGCATAATTTATTCAGTTCTTTACAAATAGACTGTATGTAACAACTAAATTGTATCCTGCACTGGAACTATGTGAATTAGAGTAAACATAATTATGTCATGTTATAAAATATGATAACAATAAAAAAAAAGATGCATTGATGAATGGTGCAAAGTACTTCATGCAAGAGTTAAATGCAGTATGTCACCCAATGTGACAAAACTGTCAGCAGGCTCCTTGTAAAGCAGCTCTCTGTCACATCAACATGTAGCTTATATCATTATGCTAAAGATTGCTCAAACTGTACCATGATAAGTAGCCTAAAGTTCAAGTGTTCCTACTTGGTGAGTAGAATAGCAAATTCTTGCAGGCTCCTAGCCAACTAATTAATCAAATTTAAGGGGTGTGTAGAGATTTCCTACAAAATATTTTGCCTAATTACTCTTGTGTATTGATCAATAGGCATAAATAGGTCATCATAATAGCCCATGTTTTATCATTAAAGCTCAAGAAAATCCTGTTGTAATTGTCTGCTGGCCTTACATGGTTCTGTTTATTTGCATTTGTATGATAAGAGTGATTTTTAATTCATTTGCCTTGCATGGATTTTTTTAAAGGTGCATTTTGTGATGCACAGCCTCATCCCCCACTTTTCTCAAAAAGTATATATTTTTATACCAATGGCAACCTTTTGCTACCTAATCTTTGCATGTAAAAGAATTCTTACTAATTCTTTTGTTTAGCAAAAATATTGTCAAATTTGTATTTACTGGCTCATCTCACAATTTACAACAGGTACTCATGGACCTCTTTCAATAATTCTGCATCCCACATACCAACAGGACAGTTTATTTGTTCAAAAATTAAAAAAATACAAAAATAATTACACAACACTCTAAAAGCTCATATTTCACCATTGTAAATGATGTTCATTATATGATGCTGACATCACAACATGTACTCCAGATACAGTCTGAGAGTTAACACTGGTGCTATCTAAAGAAGATAGCAAAACTTAAGGTCTCTGGATGCTTTTACTCCGGTTTCTACAGGAGGTGGTTGCGGCAGTGTTAATGTCCAGCTTTAAAGATAATGTGCAATTGTCAGATTTTGCTGTGTCATATCATTCCAAACATCTTGATCATGAATTAATCTTGCATTAATGTTGAGAAAGTACTACAAACAAATAAGACGTCAAATAGACTTGAATAGTAAAGCCCTGATGTTATTCAAAGGTCTTTATCCGCAGAAGATGCACAAATTGACAACTCATGCTAGTTATAATTACATCGTTGTCTCAGTGTGATATACTTATAATCAAAGGCTGCCAATATGTAGTACCAAGAGATTGCCTAACAGACTTCTTCTATTCTTCTATAATTTATGATACTTTTCAACATCCTGTGTGGGACCAGACAAAAAGGATGTGAGTCAGGTTTGTTCATCTTCGTTATATGCGGATTTAGGGTCTCTCTACCGGAAGTCAATTTGTGGCGAAATTCCTTCCCACAATGCAATATGCGTATTGCATAACAAAGAATATTGATTAACCTCCGAACTGTATCTATTGTTATGCAAAACGCCTATTGCATTGTGGGAAGGAATTTCGTCACAAAATGACTTCCGGTAAAGAAACCCTAAATCTGCGTATTGAAGAAGACTGATCTTTTCTTTGAATTGCTTATTATTTTCAATTGTCTGTAGTTGGTAAATTGTTCCAGTCCTTTATTTTGCAGGGCATATATAAGTTTTTTAAACCACCTGTTCGATGAGCTACTTGACGATCTTCTAGTCTGGCGATTACCAGGGGGGGGGTAAATATGGTGGACTGTGCCTTGGGAAATATTTTCAAATGAAATTGGGATGGAATCATTGAAAAATTACCACTAATGATTAAATTAGTCAACCTCCTTAAACTTCTTCTGGTGTGATTCAGTAGATAAAACAAGTTGTAAATGGGAGCTATTTTTGGTATGACTTAACTCTGCTCATCTGTTGCTGTGTACTTCTGTGTGTTGGAGTACGATCTGACAATTGAAGCTAACAATGTAATCAATCTGCAGATACCTGTCTTGTATCCAGGGATGCCAGTGTCGCATTTATGCTGCCAAATTGGGCTACTGTAAGATTACTTGCTGCAGCTCGCAGAGATATGCTGTGATTTGGCTAAAACTGGTGCTACCTCTTTTTTGAAAGTACCAGACCAGGCAGTATTTTTGATGTATTTTCCTTTGGTTGATTCTGAAAGGGTTTTGAGTCTTTGAACCAAATGTATTGAAATTTGCATTCTGTTAGGGGCTAGGCTATAATTATGAGGGGGTAACATTTCCAAATGGTGTTCCACAAATTGCTTGATCCCCCTCTTTGCCTGCCAAAAATTGCTTGCTAACCCCCCACCTCTCTTTGGCCCCCTCTTTGCACATGCAAAATATTTGGGATCCCAATTTGCAAACCTTAATGGTCTACACTTGCTGGCAGAGAAGAATGGCACTGGTTTACATTCCGACAGTGTACACAGCGTATTTACACAGAAGTGGGGTTCTGATTTAATCATCTGACAATCATAATAACAGACCAGACCAGATCTGATTGGCCGATTACGCATCAAAGAAACTATCGGCGCAAAGTGGCGCTCAAAAAAGCCTGGTGTATGTTGCTCATTAACAGGGTGCACACATCAATCAGAAAGAGAGAGTGCCATACTTCTCTGGAAGCTGTAGTGTAGATTATAATGCAAGCACAGGGAGCAGGAAAAATTTGCAATTTTTTGTAAGCCCTAGAGTATTTACTTCAAAATGCTTGCCAAAAATGGCTTAACCCCAACTTTACCCTCCTACCAAAAGAACAAGTACTGTACAGTGGTCTGCTCAATTGGGTGATTTCTTTGCATAATTATTGTAAATCTGCCCAAATATTTGGTCTTGGGTGTATTTTTTTACCAGAGCCTGTTCCAGGCCAATTCTCAGTGCCTTGATACTGAACAGTTGTGGCAACACTGCATATAACATTCTATGGAATGAGTTGTTTTTGCCTTTTAATTTATCGCTATCAAAGCGTAAATGCAGAGGAGATATTTTGTATCAGCTTACAGCTATTTATTCAAAGTTTTGTGTTGATTTTGTTTTTAGTTTGCCCTTATGGAAACAAGTGTTATGGAAACAATATCAGGTTTTAATGTGCAAGTTAAAATTAGCCATTGTTTGAGTGAAAATGATAGGTGGGATTCATAGACACTGTCTTCAGATGTTGAATGTGATATTATACACCAATCCGAGAAGCGTTTACTGTATTTGGCCCTCTATTGACGGCAACACAGATGTACCAGAGCGGGAGATTTAATTGGTAATTCAATACTCATGATTGTGTATTGAATATCACTGTTGTGTACAATTCCCGGGTACAATACTATATAGCACAAAATAAATAATGGATGGAACCCCCGACCTCGGGACACCACAGTTTTACATCGGGGACACCGCAGTAATGGCGAAGTCGGATAGGTGTATAGTTGTATGCATGATAGGATTCCCAGGGAGGATACACTCATATTAGTCACTCAAATGGTTCTACCTCAATGCTCATATCTCCGTTTTGGGTAAATTGGGTAAACTGTCGGGTAAATTGATTCTAATATCTTAACTGCACATTCAAGGTGTTAAATAAAACCAATGCCAAGATTCAATGCATATGAAGAAACAGTCTACAAATATCTAAAAAGGGCATATCAGAATATTATAGCTCAAATTGTTTTAGTTGAAATTGCATGCATATTGTCTTAAATATATATATATATATATATACGTTCCAGCTGTGTGAAGCTCTGCACAATAATACATGTTATACAATTGGTGAGCTAATACACGCATTGTAGGTGTTGGAATGAAACAGCAATTTTCTTTGTTTTACATAATTTGTGTGGCTCAAGAGGACAATATGATCAGTGAAAACTAACATTGAAATAGGAATCTATTCTTTAGGCAACTCACACATTATTGCTTTAATGTTAGCACATCCATTATCTCTACAAAAAATCTCTACAGATTTTTGATGATATTAATTTTCTGATTTAGGGAATGACTGATAGGCTCAGTTAGTTTCTCTTCCCCCTCTCTTTTTCCTCTCTCTTTCTTCCCAGCACGAGAGGGGTGGGGGCCCAAATAGACAATTTTTGCCAGGGGTAAGTTTGCTTTCTCTGCCCCCCCCCATCCTGCAGCTATATGCCACTGTTACAGAGCCTTTCTATTGCTTTACCTTCGAGAGGTGAAAAGTGATCCTGGGATACAGATTACAGGTATATTGAAGCTTATTGATAATAATCGTATGGTAGTGCATATTGTATGGATCCTCCCTCTCTCTTCCTCTCCTTCCCCTCTATCTCATTTCTTTTTCCTCTCTTTTTCCTACCTTTTAACACATAAAAGATAAGGAACTTGATTAAGTAGTATGATCCCACAAGGATATGCAATTTGGCATTTGATTTTGAAACTAACTTACAAACCACTAGCTGCTTTTCATGAAATGGACTCTAGCTGATGAAACACACTTGATAACTTTTCACAATACTGCTTTTCATAACAGACTATTTTAGATTAATAAAATCAATGACTTCATTGCCATTACAAAAGTATAGGAAGAGACGAGTAAATTTGTGTATAACACCTCCAGTCAACAAGCCTGTCAGCAAAATTATGACTCCGTAATAGTACATTCTGTCAGCAAGGCAATCTGTCAGTATTCATGTATGTAAACAGTGCGGCAGTGTGGCGTTCTAACATAACCACAGGAGGGGGGGGGGGGGGAGCACTAAACTTTAGAAGTGACAGGTATGTGTGCCCAAAGGCTTCATCGTGTATTTGACTTCAAAAAAGGGGGCCTGGTGACAGGCTTGTACCACACTTCAAAAGTTGAGTGCCTTCTCCCCTTGGTGTACATATTAGTCCCAGAAGTTTTGGGTGGGAAGTAGCTTCCTTGCAATTGAATACACTAAACATATTAGAAATGTTGAGCTATCCCGATGCACTTTAAACACCCACTTCATGTTGTGATGCTAAATGCTGAATGTAAATTGCAGACCCGCTATCACAAATCTTGAGGAACTATAGTGTGTAGAACATTTGCCTAAATGTCATGTCAATAGGTAGGGACAGACTAGACGTGGCTTACATTTCTAGGTTGAAGGTATGGATTTCTCTCCCTCGGTGTTGCTTATAATGCTAAAAAGAATCCTGAGGGCATGCATGTTGTAGTACTACTTTATTACTGTAAAATATCTTCATGAGACTGCGCCCAAACATTGGCGCTTTAGCTATTTATATTGAAAGAGATCTGACAGTGATGCGGATGTTTGATTTTGTGGTGATTGAGGATTTACTGGAGGACTTGTTTTTTTTGTTGTTCCTGTGGTGGTTTGTACAACCATATCAAATTAATTTAAGCAGTGTAATATTTCAAATGAAAAAGAAAAAGTGCAACGTGTCTAGTAGACTGAATCCTTAGATGAAAAAGAAAAAAAGTGCAGCGGGTCTATTAGACAGAATCCTTAGATGAAAAAGAAAAAAAGTGCAGCGTGTCTAGTAGGCTGAATCCTTTTGATGAAAAAGAAAAAAAAGTGCAGCATGTCTAGTAGACTGATGAATCCTCTGATGAAAAAGAAAAAGTGCAGTGTGTCTAGCAGACTGATGAATCCTCTGATGAAAAGAAAAAGTGCACCGTGTCTAGTAGACTGAATCATTAGATGAAAAAGAAAAAAGTGCAGCGGGTCTAGTAGACTGAATCCTTAGATGAAAAAGAAAAAGTGCAATGTGTCTAGTAGACTGAATCCTTTGATGAAAAAGAAAAAAGTGCAACGTGTCTATTAGACTGAATCCTTTTGATGAAAAAGAAAAAAAAGTGCAGCATGTCTAGTAGACTGATGAATCCTCTGATGAAAAAAGAAAAAGTGCAACGTGTCTATTAGACTGAATCCTTAGATGAAAAAGAAAAAAAGTGCAGCGGGTCTAGTACACTGAATAGATAAAAAAGAAAAAGTGCAGCATGTCTATTAGACTGAATCCTTAGATAAAAAAGAAAAAGTGCAACGTGTCTAGTAGACTGAATCCTTAGATGAAAAAGAAAAAAGTGCAGTAAGTCTAGTAGACTGAATCCTTTGATGAAAAAGAAAAAGTGCAGCGTGTCTAGTAGACTGAATCCTTTGATGAAAAAGAAAAAGTGCAGCGTGTCTAGTAGACTGAATCCTTTGATGAAAAAGAAAAAGTGCAGTAAGTCTATAGTAGACTGATCCTTAGATGAAAAAGAAAAAGTGCAGTAAGTCTAGTAGACTGAATCCTTTGATGAAAAAGAAAAAGTGCAGCGTGTCTAGTAGACTGAATCCTTTGATGAAAAAGAAAAAGTGCAGTAAGTCTATAGTAGACTGAATCCTTAGATGATAAAAAAAGTGCAGCGTGTCTAGTAGACTGAATCCTTTTGATGAAAAAGAAAAAGTGCAGTGTGTCTAGTAGTCTGAATCCTTAGATGAAAAAAAGTGCAGCGTGTCTAGTAGGCTGAATCCTTTGATGAAAAAGAAAAAAAGTGCAGCGTGTCTAGTAGACTGAACCTTTTGTCGTCTTCCAACTTTGCATGTTATTGTGTGATTACTGAAAACCAAGGATTCTCAAAAGTGCCAGACTGAAGATAATATGTGTGCACTTTTGTATTGAGCCACAGCGCAACTTCAGAGATGCATGTGTCTTTCTAGACCGTTGTGACATGATTGTGTACTGAATGTTCTAAAACATTCAGACACAGTCCAAAGGTTAACTTGGACGCTATGTGCAAAATCAGTTCACTCAGATTTGGGGACTGGTAGGCCATCATGAACAGAATTATGCTGGACTTTACAGTTGGAATGTTATCAGTATGTTATTAATCTATGACTCACATTATTCTGTAAAATCATGAATGTTAGTAGAGAACTCCTAGGAGTTGGCCCATCTGAGTTGTTCCCATTACATGTCAAATACTGCCAGAGCTCTATTCCTTTGAGAATAAATGATGTTCTTGACAATTCTTTTGACATTAACATCCAAGGCGCATTCACAAAAACAAACTTACTAGGATGTCTCTCATGTGCTATGCTTGCGGCAAAGACAAGATTTGACCAGAACTGTTCAAAGATGGGAAAAATAACAGAGATGGCGTGGACTGTTTGTAACCACGTACAGCTGCTGTAGGTAAAAATATGAATAGACCTAACACTTTTCTTTGATGTCTAAAGCACTTAGTGATCCATTTGTACATTTGTATACACAGAAGCTAAAAAAATACTCAAAATATGTGTCTTGTAATTGAAAGCTGCTCTAGGTTATTTACAGAATAAATTGACGTTACTATATTAGCATATGGCAGCTTTTCAAGAGGATGCAGAAATGGATGTTAAAAGTATCACAGCTGCTGTGAAGAAATCATCAGTCACCACAGCATTTGTGACATTTTGCAAACTTGCAAAATCAATTTTTTTCTTTCAAGGCAGCCATATTACGCAAGTTTTTACAAATTTAAGGAGTAAAAGAATGCAAAGCATCAAGAAACCAAAGTCTAGCAAATGTGGCATTTATCTGTGTACTCGCATAGCTGTGGGTGATATCAATAATGATCAAGTGGCATTAAGTAGTGTTAAGAGACTATTTTTTCAGGTTTCTTATCCTCAAGGTATATTCTATATTGGCAATTGTGAAAGACTCAATTTGGTCAAGTTTAGATTTGTATCCTCTACAAGATGTTTATTTGGAGCTGGTAAAATTAATTAGTGAAATATTATATTATACCACTTGTTGTTTTTTCAGAACATTTGAAGTTTCCCATAATGTAAAATGGACAATCCAGACATGTTTTTGTTAGCAACTTTTAAAATGCTTCATGTAAACTGTTCACACACTCAACATGCTAAGCACTTGCTACTTAGAGGGCAATGACCTATCTGTAATTTCCGGTTTTCTTCCTTGTCAATATTTCTTGAAAGAGTTTTTGTGTTTTGAATTCCTAGTGACCTGTTTACGATCAAAGCAGCATTTGGTATTCAAGGGTACATTAGTGCAGTGTTAATTGACTCATTTGTGAAATTGGGCACTTATAAAGGTGTACTTATCTATTGCTTGTCTCCATTCACCAAGTATTTCAATGGACACTGGCTTATTCTGGGATATAATCATTGTGTGGAAGGTTTGACAAACCCAACCCCACCCATTCCCATGTTTTAGACAATAATATTGCTATCTACTGAAGACTGCATGATGACATGTTATGGACAATGATATTGTTATCTACTGAAGGAAGGTAGCATAATGGTATATTGTAGACAATAATATTGCTATGAACTGAATATACCATAATGGTATATTGTATGCAGTAATATTGCTATCTACTGAAGATAGTATAATTTTATGCCATGTTATAGACAATAATATTGCTATCTACTGAAGATAGCATATGCCATGTTATAGACAATAATATTTCTATCTACTGAACATAGCATATGCCATGTTATAGACAATAATATTGCTATCTACTGAAGATAGCATATGCCATGTTATAGACAATAATATTGCTATCTACTGAAGATAGCATGTGCCATGTTATAGATGATAATGTTGCTATCTACTGAAGATACTGGCATGTTATAGACAATAATATAAAGAAACTGATTTCAAAAAATTACAAGTTTTACAAAACTAGTTTTACATAATTGGCAGTGTACCGTGTCTGTTGAGCCAACAAAAGGGATCTTGGGCCTCATAATTGCTAAATTTTTGGTCTAATGTATATAAAAGTATACATATTTAGAATGACAAAAATGCTCAGTTCGGGAGAAAATCCCCCAAAAAAATGTTTTTTGCCCAATTGTTTTGGACAATGTAACCAAAAAATCTTGTTAAAAGAAAAAAAAACTTTTTTGATTTTCACCCAAATTTCAAATAGTTGGTAAAAATTCAAAGCAATAAGTAAAACGGGTCCTAGATATTTATATCTAGAATTTTTTTTTGGTTATGTTGCTCGAAAACAATTGGGCCAAAAAAAACCCCATTTTTTTGGGGGGGGGGGAGGATATCATAACCTTAACATATAGTACTTATTCAAAGATGACAGTAGTGCTATATCTACTACATCTTTGTAATAACAGAATCATATCTCATAATACCACTGTGTCAATTCATTTTGATCAACCCTATGTTAACATGATACAACATGAACCCTGACCCATCTTATATTTCCATACCTCATATCTGGAAACCATTGCAAACTGGGATTGTGTCCGGGATTGTGTAGCCTACATGCTAAATCACCATGGCATCTACCACAGAAATGGCATCTACAGCAAAAAATATTGGTGTACTCTTGGGATTGCCATTTGAAATGGAGAGTGTGTTTCCAGGGTAAGATGTTTGAAATAGAGAACTTTCTAAACAGTAAGATGGTTGAAAATTGAGACAAGAGAATTATAAGTGAATATGGGTTTGTAGGCCATGCTGGCTCTATGGTGCATAAAAATAAAGCTTATCATATTTTTATCAATAAGACTTCACACCTTTCTCATGAAACTTTATAACTCATAACATCAAGCACGGAGAAGAAAAACAAGCATAACCATTCTATGGTGTAGTCATCTTTTAATCAAAATTTCCAATATTATTAATAATATATGATCTTGATCTCAATAAGTGTGCAATGGTTTGATTGATCAAATAAAGATATAATATTTCAATGTTAGCTCTATCGTAGGAGCACACAAGACTCTACCAGCTGTCTTAGGTTGTTTCAGTTTTCACTTGAAATGTTACAAAGTCAACAGCTGGAAGTATCTTGAGTAGTTTTCATTTTGCCCTCAAGTGGAAATGCTTCTTCCTCCATATTGTCTGTTATTAAAACATTTAAAACCTCCTATGATGAGTCTGTGTTAAGGATGATTATTTTGTTCTAAATAATACTGACAGTGTGTCAGCCATATGGGATGTCAAATAGGACAAGAGTCTGAATTGGAATGGACAGACTTTCATTATTAAAGCAATATTCAGGAAATAAAAAAAAAAAAATAAAAAAAGAGAAAAAATAAGCAAACAACAGCCAAATGTATAAATTAAGGAGACTCATATTAAAGTGATGTGTGGAAATATTTCGTAGACATTTTTTACCTAAGGGAACAAACTATAATATAATAAACATATTTTTGCACCAGGTTCGCCATCAAAAATAATAAAGGAGAGGAGTAGAAACAATGATCCCGCCTGGGAATTGAACTCAGGACCTCAGGTTTACGAGACTGTGCCTTACCCTTAACCACTTTGCCACAGGAGATTCATGATTAAGTAGATTGAAATTTGAACCAATAAGCAGTCGCTTAATCTGCATCCCATTGGTTGTTTTTGCCAAAATTCAGCTGTTCCATCTTGCGCCCTCGGACACGAAGGGGGAAACTTACCATTGTATTCAATGGGGGAAATCACAAAACATGCCTCAAAATAAATACCTCTTCATGAAACAATTCAAAAAGTTTGATTTCTTATATCAGGTAAATAAACTCCCAATAATTACTAACGGAAAAGCAAATTGGTGTTTTCTATGCGGAGAAAATTGACTGGAACTGAAAGGTCCTGTACAAACCAATAGGGATATCGTGAGGGTGTCCCCTTTGACAATGGGTAAGTGCATTGGATGGAACAACCCCAACCGAGAGAATTTGGATTGCAGTTGTGTTGTAAAATCATTAAAACTAAAGCATGAGGAAAATGGAAAGTGGGGGAAGGTTTGGTTTGTCAGTACCTCATGTCTGCATATTCCTTTAATTAGTGTGATATTACAAGAAGATAATTAGCTCAAAACTAACCATATTTTAATAGCTAACGTCTACTAAAGATTGGATTTACATGATAATTTGGCTAGCAATATTGATAGAACTGAGGTTCTCTGCATGACATAAGTGGATCCATTAAAGATATCACACAAACAGTATCCTCTTACATGTGGCTTTTAGTAATCTATTCAAGTACATGGAATACAGCATTCAAGTGTTTGGGTGCATATGTAATGAGTTATGATGGGAAGAAGCTAGTGTCATTATGTCTTCAAAGTTCACATTAAAGGGACAATCAATAATTTGCTAAACCAAACTACCTTGAATTGCGTCAAAATTTAGATTTAGGTATTTTCTCTAATTAATGCCCCCCCCCCAGCATTACATTTTCCAAAAATAGTGTTTATAAAAGGTTTTTTTACAATGCAATTAAAACCAATGCTAGTACCATTTGGCAGTACTACAAAGCTCCATTATAAGAAACACTTATAACTTGTTGCATGCGTGAATGCATTACACTGAACTTTCATAATTTCAGAATCTGCAGAAAAGCCATTGATAATTTGCATGTAACAATAATTTCCATTTTAGTACATTACATTGCTCTGAACCTTTAACCTCATCATCTGTTGGGCTATTCCAGTTGAAATCCATATGCCCATGTGGAAGACATGGCTCAAACAGAGGATGCAGATTTTAAACGGAGTCACCAATTCAGGTCATCCCATGTGAAATTCACCCTCCCTGTATGTAAGATTTTAGGTCATGTCTTCCATAGGGGGTGTATGGATTTCAACTAGAATAGCCCAGATTTGCATCACCAACTGTTGACTCCATCCATCCATCTGTTGTCAGTCTGCTCATCATTGTCTCCTGCTTGTTCCTCTCTTTCCAGATCTGTTATCATCAAATCAAACAACATAAGTCGTCAAGTAATTGGAACAGGTCTCGGTGAAACGCCATCAAGATACATTAATAATCCACACTGGTGATGCTAAGTGGTATGAGACATCTAGGGTGATCCACATCAATTTGTTATCTGCTGACACGGATGTTTAATTAATAGAATTGGAGTGTACACCTGATTGCTAGGTAAGCACCCCAAAACACTGCTTTGTCATGTTTGTAGTATTCCTGATTCCTGAAAAAAAGAATCTGGGATCAAAAATTATTATCCTGTTTTGCCAAATGAAACATAGCTAAATCCTAATCCTTTAGTTAGTACTTCCTGGCAATTAAAAGTTTTAATATTTTCGCAATTTGAGAGAAAATGGGCCAAAAATATGAATTTGCTTCTTTCAATTGCAGTCACAAAATTCAAAGACTTGGAACAAGTCTAAGCACATAAAATTTTGCATGCACAAAAGAGTTAGACCAGATCTAAAGTTAGACCTGGTCTAAGTGGAATTTAGTTCCATCCGGAATGATCCTTACCTCTCATTTCCTTCCTAGAGTAGCTATCAAATTCTAAAGATTTTAATGCAAAGTTAAAAAATAATACAAAATAACTTTCGTAAATGTAAAGGAAAATGTCCTTTCTCCTGGGACTAAATGCCACTTAGACCAGGTCTAGCTTTAGACCCGGTCTAACTCTTTTGTGCATACGGACCTTAAAGAGTTTGCTTGTTGCAATATCTTGTGTCAATCTTATTAATTGATTATACAAAAAGATTTGAAAATTCATTTTCAAAAAATTAGATGTATAATCTAAAATTGTACAAGTCTTTGGGCTTGATTGTCACAGATATGAAAAACACCCTAACAACGCACATTTTTGGCCCTAATTTCCAAAAATTGACCAAATATTAAAATTTGACTTTCATCACCAGTTAGAACCAACTTAAGGGTTAGGATTTAGCTACGTTTCATTTGGCAAAGTAAGGTCATATTTTTTAATTTAAAAAAAATTAATGCTGCATTTTTCCAAATCGGATGTAAATGCTGTGTTTTACTCAGGGCAGACTGATTTAACAAAAAGCTCAGTATCTGCTATGAGAGCAGACTTGTTTGAAACAAACCCTGTATTAAAGCCAAGGTGAAAGGCATCATCTGCCATGATATTTATTGGGCTGGCAGAGAAAAATCATGTTGTTATATGAATTTCAGCTGTCAACTCATTCTTGTATTTAGGCGTGTTAGAACAAATCAACATATAAATAGGAGTTGGTGAGTACTGAAGACAGCCAAGGATGATGACAAATATGTATCTGTTGAAAGATACTTCTTTCAACAGTTGTACTAAAACGTTGATGTTAGAAAAAATGATTGGACGATGGATTGTTATTGGTATAAATCTACCACACTCAGCACTCACTGTATGTTTGTTGAGGAAATTTCTTTGTAAAGTAAATTTCTTAATTCTTCAGAGTTGTGTTGTACGTTATCTGTATGAATGCAGAAGTTAAAAGCGATCACACTGATTGGCTTATCAACACTCATGACAAGGAGAATGACCAATATAATAATTGGTTATCAAGCATGAGAAGGGTCAAGATTTATTTTTGCCCTTTCTACATGCTGGGTGATTTTGCCCTCTCTACATACTGGATGATCACCATTGCATACTTAGATCTCTGAACAATTAGGAAATTTACTTTAGTTTTTTTTTCAACATAATATGATCAGGTTACATAATTACTACTATTGATTTGCTTCTTAAGGCAAATTGATTTACTTCTTAAGGCAAAGCTGACTTACAACTCCCAATTTACAAATGACATTGTTGTCCCACAAAGGACACCTGGCTGTCCATGTGCACATTGTGATACAAAACAATGAAAAGGGATCACATTCTTCTTTTTTGGAACAAATTGGATTAGCCATACCCAAGAGCCCCAAAATGTGTCCATCTCTGCCCCATAGTAGCCTTTCCACTACCCCCCCCCCCACACTTGCATATTAAAGGGACAGCAGGGAAGTTGAATATTCAAGGGCTTTAGATATGACCCACAGTACTATAGACACCTGTATGACTTGCCTGTTCATTGAGGACATAGGGTGAAAGGGACCTGGTTCCCCGGACCTGGTTCCCTCTCACCTCCCTGGTTTCCAAATTCTGTACCCTTGCTTATATGGGGAAAAGATCTATTGCTTAGTATCCTTCTTTCTGAAGCTGGTAACAGCACAACTTGCACAGGTTGATTTGCTTAATGTTAAATAATTATATTCTGCCACACACATTATTGGATTGAAATTCATTATTGGATGGGAATTTGAATAGGCCTGTCTAGCATTAAGTAGATCTCACTGTTCTCACAGGAAATCTTGTAACCTTTTCAATTCAGTACCATTCCAAGCAGCTGAAATCAATGCAATTCAAATACAATCTTTGATGAGAACCTATTTGTAAGTGCAACTATTTTTACCATAAAATATAGCAAATGTTGTAATTTTGTGGAATCAATAATTGAGTGATTCACAAAAGGAAATGCATTTACTGAAAGTATTTCTCATCAAATGCTACTATTTTTGTGCTAATAATATTCTATGTAGCCAGGGCATGCCATGGCTTGCTCTTTGCTATAGGTTACAGAAATACGCAATCACATTTGCAACATATGGGTTGAAATCTGTCCATCTGATGAGAGGGAGCCGTAATGGTGGAAACTCAATCCTAAAGTATACAATAGTTCATGGATTAATGTAAGTTTGAGTATTTAGCAACATGCATGACTCTTGAGAGACGACACGAGTCTAGCGCATGTAAATAGTTCAATAGATGAAATGTCAGGTGGTCATGCTGGTTGGGAGTAGATGATTTGCAGTCTTGAAACTTTCTTGTTTTTGTTAATCAATTCTTGCAATCATGTTACTATTTTGGTTGAGAAGATAAGTTAATGGAGAAGAGAAAATATTTGAGGAGCCCCCTGATGAAATCAGAGGAAGACGTGCTTGGAGTCTGAGATGGGATATGATTGCATATTAGGCCTGGAGTCAGGATTTTGTTTGGGGGGGCTGTGGGGAGGGGCTAAAGTGGACCTTTGTGAATCTTTATTTCAAAAGGGTTGATTTTCAAAGATTTTTACAGAACAAAAATCTTTTTTCATATTGCCATTTTTTGAGGAGGGGGAGGAGTGTACACCACTTGGCTATGGGACTGTTGCATGGTTGTATAGGCTTAATTGTCTTCATGTATATTATATTGCGCCTTGTTTTCTATATAATTAAGAAACCAGCATCATGTTTTAAGTGTATGGTTACCATGGCTTTTTTATTTGTTTATTTATTTTTACCATTGAAGAATGGGTTTTTCAACTTTATTTGTTTGATGGTTTGAAAATGACAGAATTGGCTCACTGAACTTGGAGTACAATGTCTGCACATTGTTGAACGGATAGCACAAATGGTTGCACATATGGGCCTCATGGAAGAACAGAGGATTAACCCCAGACGGAGACAATGAAACACAAGGAACCATGAATTTTTGGTCTACTTATTGGCCATCAGGATAGACAATAATTTATTTTCATATAAATTTGCAAAGATTCCAGCCATTACATCATTAAAAGCAAAGGGTTTGTACACAACCCTGAATCAACAAGGATGCCTGGGATTCCAAGATGAGAGCAAAACAGCTCGACCCAATTTTGTTCGACAGTAAACACCCAACTGAGGAATCTGAACCCCAAGGCAAATCCAAAAAGGAAAATCAGAAAGATGGGATTCCAAGATAAAAGTAAAATTACTCAACCCAATTTCTGTTCAACAGTAATTACCCTACTGGAGAATCCGAATCCCAATCAAGCAAAATCAAAAGGTGAACTCCAGAATAAGAGTAAAATTACTCCACCCAATTTCTATTCTACAGCAAGCTGTGCTGAGGAACGTGGTGCTCACACAAACCCAACAAAGGGAATTTATAATGGCTGGAATTTTTCAATCAATTAATTTTCATTCTGTTATTAGTGCATACAAACAGTTGCTCGAAGGTTGGCACCTTGGAGATTCCTCGAGGTAATCCTACCTGGAAGAAATACAAAGACTGAAAGAATGAATGTGAAAGAATATTAATAATGGATATAGGTATACAAGTGCATATAATTGGACGATGTAAGCTAAAATGAAACAAACATCTCCATTTTTCTTAAATATTTGACTTGTCTTTTATGGATTAGTTAAAATTAAACAGACTTGTAAAATCCTGGTTGAAGTGTCTTTCTTCTGTGTGGATTCCTTTCTATCTGTTAATTTTTTCTAGAAGACAAGGCTTTTGCATTATTAAAGATGCTATAAGCTGCTGCTAATTCCTTTGCTGCAGCTATAAGCATTATGATAAAATTTAATATTATTCCATTACAAACTGACCGAACATGTCAGGAGCTTATAAATTAATTTCCACTTGTTGTGTGCAAAAGTTCATTTAAATGTATTTATAGCGCTTAGTCAGCATGCCCAACGCATGCTATATCATGCAAAACAAAATTTTTTGTTTTCCTTATTCGTGTAAGGAAGACAGCACCTGTTTTTATAAACAGACTATGTTTTTTCTTGAATAGCTGCACTTGCTTAAATTATTTTATTAAACCCAATAAGCTCCCCTTAAATTGGGAGTGGTGGGTGGGAGTAAAAAATTTTCCGTCTATCCTGACTGGAATCCAATAATGCAATGAATTAAATCGCCGAATATGATGACCTAGCGCAATTGAGAGAGCAGCTCTGATTGGTCAAAGCACGAAAGCGTCATAGAGCCATGGAAACCCCGTGAAAATTCTGACCCGGAAATGATCACGACCTAGCGATATGAAAGAGCAGCTCTGATAGGCCAAAGCCCAATAGCGCCAAGATTCATGAAAACCCCGGGAAAAAATGACCCGATGACCCGGAAATGTTCCGCATGGGGTCAAAGTTGTTTTCTTACTGTTTCACGTTAGAAAACTTTATTAGTTGTATTATCCACTGAATGAGTTACCCAGGTTAAATGAAATAAAAACAAATATCTGTCATTGATGCCATTGCCAAAGACCCTCTTACTCTCCTCACGCTTTCTCTCGCTGTCCGTCCCATTGCCTCTCTTCTCTTTGTGTGTGTGGGTGTTTGCCAGCAAACGAGGACACACACTCACACTTCACATTCAAGCCACGGACCACTCTGCAATGGGGGACCATCCTCAGTTTCTGGAGGTCGGCAAACGATCGCAAATGCATGTATAATGTATTTGCGAAATATGACCTAAATCGGTATTTTAGATATAATGTAGCTCGGTTATATTCCATACACACAAAAATACACAAACAAAATGGGGGAAAACGTCCTCGGTATGTCAATTGAGTCTTCATTCAGACAACTACGTTGCATAGTCCTCAACAGCGTCCACGTTTGGAGGCGATTACACATGGGTGTGTGTGTGTGGGGGGGGGGGGTGTGAGCTGTGAGGGTGTGGGGTGTGTCTCTATCTCTCCCTCTCTCCCCCTCTCTTTTATTCTTGCTCTCTCCCTCTTTCTCTCATGGTTTGTGTCTGGTAATGTTACATTTATGAAGGTAATTTTACTGCAAGTTATTATTTAATCAATGTAAATGCAAAAATCATGTTTAGCATCCTTACCTGCTTCCTTTTTAGGGATTCTGATTTTTCCCAGGCAAAATTTTGTTGACAATAGACATGCTTTTGTGGACATTTTAAATCAGGTTTTATTTTAATCAACCCTCAGAACCATCAAATAATAGTTTTACAAGAGCCTACTCCTCTTCATGTTACACGACTGATACCAGTAGTGATGGGCAATTTTGCATCTTAACAAAAATGGGCCTCTGTCTTCCTTTTTCAAAAGGTTGTTTACTCTACTTTATATCATGGGAATAGCTCATCAAATAAGTCTTCCATAGTAAAGTAGACCTATGACTATAACCTACTTCATCTAATTTGCATGTCCCATGGCAGGGCCTACTTCATCCCTATAATAATTCCAGAAACCAGAAGAGTTACTTATGAACATGATGAAAGAACTCAGTAGAGCATAGTAGTGATTCTCATCTATGTGGTGATACTTCAGGTTCTGAAAATGGAGTGTGCAAGTGTGTTTCTTTTGAAAATGTTTAAGTAAGGGTCGGTTCATAGTGAATATTCGAAGGCGAATATTCGGCTTCGAATACTTTTTGTGACGTCAAAATATATAATGCAAACGAATAAAATATGAGTTGGATCGGATTAAATATCGCTCAACTGATAGCTTAGATATACTATTGATTTATATGAAAGGCTCGAGGTCACCTGAATATCGCTCGATTTAACGATGATTTCAAAAATCCCCAATGATTTTGACATGCTCTCAAGACTGCAAACCCGATTCTGCCATTTTTTTTTTTTTTTTCCTATTTTCTCAATAATTATAAAAATGCGAATTTATGTATAGGCTTTCCACTTTTATTTAAGCTATAATTTTACACTCCTTCTGATTAATAAGTCTAAAGACCAGCCCAAAATACCTCAAATAGTTTCTGTATTTTACCGAACTCATTAGGGTTACACAAATGGCGCATTGATTTAGTGGTGTGCCCCTTATTAGTGCGGTACAAGCTTTTTATATGATATGAAAGTAAGGGACTATTAAGACGTCCAGGAAAAGGAAAATGCCTGGCAGGCAATAGCATTCCAATGCTGTAGTGATGGTATAAAGTAATGTTTTATGCAAAATTATGATATTTAGGCTTACAAACATAACCTAAATGTACAAGTGAATGTTTCCATATTAACGTAGCTCTATTTAAATCGACTGATGCAGGAAAAAAAGTCTAACTCCAAATTCAGATTTATGCCTCCACCCCGGTTCAGAGGATGATTTAAGCACTTCCCACCACGCCACTGTGTTGACTTGCGGTTAGCACAGCTGTGTGAGTGAACATGACACCACTGCTCGCACATTGCATTGACGGGCATGGTTAAATTTGAATTTGGACTGATATATTTACAATAAAAACGCATTCAAAATGCTAGCCGATTTCACATTTTATGTTACCTACAGAAGGTGTGAATTATCCTTTATGCATACATCACTTTTGTTCTGAAATCGACCAAGTAATAATGACACACGCACAATATTCTTAAACAACATCTTTTGCACAGAATTCAATGGGATTTGAAAAGTAAAGTGGCAGTTGAAACTCTAGTGATAACATGTTTGCAGTGCATAATGGGGCTTCCTTAAATCATCCTCTGACCCCGGTTTTACATAAATAATGTTTGGCCCCAGTTCTAGGTCCCCATATGCATCTGCCCCTGGCAGAGGATGTGTGAGGGTCTGGGGGTGGTAAATCATTGGTTATTGATATAAAAATGCGTTTGCCACGGAGGTTCACCCATTTTTGTCATCTTTTCCGCACTAGCGAATTCTTGACGCTTTTGGGGCACCTATAAACGATGTTATTTTGGGCGGAATAAAGATGTAATGCGTTCAGTCAAATTCATAATTATAATTAATAATTAAGAGGGCAAAATAAGTAACATGTAGGAATGGATATATAGCGCTTTGCAATGAATATCTTCATAAACTATGCAGAACAACCAAAACCACGAACGTTGATACCCTATTATTGCTTGAAAAATTAAAAAAATTCTTGTTTATTTCTATAATTTGTGAATCAGGCATTAAAACACACTTAGGCCCTAGCAATGTAGGCCTACACAAGTTCGAACGAGACTTTTTATCTTTTGACGCGTATTTCGGTCGAATGCCAAAATTGATTGCTCAATGAATCATGAAATGAGAGCAATACTACTTTGATGATACCGATCTCAAGTGGATAACAGAAAATAAAAAAAGTATTTACTGGAAATATATTTGTGGGAGTTGAATTTTGTTGAACTCGACAGATATATATTTGGTGGGTCACCGTTGGTGGTCTCATATATAACACTTGTGAGGGCTGTCATATTTGCCGTCGCTTCAATCATATCTTATGATATTTATATATTTATTTATTTATTTATTTATTTAATTATTTATGTATTTATTGACTTATTTATTGACTTATTTATTTATTTTTATTTATTTATTTATCTATTGCCTCATTCATTTCTTGATTTGCTTTGCAGTTGAAACCTGCAAGAAGGTATGGGTCAACCTCCGCGCCGATTACAGGCAGGTCGTAAATGCCTCGAAAAGCAAATCTTTTTGACTCTCAGGGGCCGGGCGTAACCAAACCTGACCTTCCGGGGGCAAGATTGAAAAATTTCCCAATTTCTGATCAAAAGTTTTAGTATTTATGTTCGAGAGAAAGCTCGCTTGTCGCTAAGTGTTAAACGGGTGGAGTCGGTGGGGTCCAGGGCAAAGCCCAGGCGGGTCAAGGGGCTGAGCGCCATGAAGCTCCTGGATTTTGGCATATTAGAAAATATCAGTGTTTCAGAGTACAAATTTCACAATGAAAGTAGTAGGCCTATAGATCTTCTTTCTCTCTTTCTTTCCGCTTTCTCTTCTCCCTTGAGTCCCTTCCCTTTCTCTTCTCCCTTCCCCTTTTCTTCCCTCGCTTTTCTTTTCTTCTTTCCCCTTTCTCTTCCCTGTTTCTTTCCCTTTTTCTCTTCTCCTTCCCTTTTTTCTTCTTTCCCTTTCTCTTCCCTCTTTTTCTTCCCTCATTTCTCTCTTTCCCCTTCCCAATTTTTGACTCTTCTTCCAGGTTTTTTGTGTCCGGGGCAGCTTGCACCCCTGGCCCCCACTGGTTACGCCCACTGCTCCTATTTAGACCCATTTATACAGACATTAAATCATGACAATAATTAAATGGAGTTTACCTATTATGATTTTATTAACTTCGTTAAAGAAATTCTCTAAATTTTGCTTACCTTGGTCAACGGGCAATACTTGTTAACAGTCGGGCAACGCTGTGAATTGTAGAAATATATCTTTCTCCAGTTCATAGTTTTATATTCGAAGCCGCATATATTTTGACGCCCAAAACGTATTCGAAGCCGAATATCCGCCTTCGAATATTCACTTTGAACCAGCCTTAAGTAAGTTTTTTTTATTTAGCCACGTTGATTTTGTCCCAACATTATAGTTTGATGATGAAATGGTTGCAGATTTGAAACATAAATTCAAATAAGTTTCTACTCCCTTAAATATTAAGGGGGAGGGTGACAGAAGGAATATATCGCCACAAAAAGAAATTTACCAAGAAAAAAAATGGGAACAAATATATTAATAAAAATAGTTTTCACATTTGTTCATTTTAGTATTTTGAACATGGTTTTATGGCATTTTTTTAAAACTTAATGGTTATCAACCAGTTACCATCTTCAGGTAAAAATGTGGTCATTTGGGTTATTCTGACATAAGCATGATCACTTGTACGCACAAATAGTAATACAGGGATAAGGTGTGCAGTATGCAAATTAGGCCAAAAAAGGGTTGTTTCAGAAACATTTGGTCAGAAAGAAGGCTATGTTTTTTAATTTTTGGAAAAAAGATATTGGCTACGCATGATTTTTTTGATTGCATTTTCTGTCCACTTTTTTTTTTTGCCCAATTGTCAATTTTTTCCCCATTAGCATATACACATTTATTATTTCACATATACATGTATGCAGATCTGAGACAAACCCTTGATTTGGACCTAATTACATTTTTCATTTTCAAGGCAGGTGATATTTATGTGTATGACTAAGGCTGGAGTTTCCAATGGTGTGAAAATGTCACTTTTTATGAATGATGTGAAGGAGGTTGGAAAGGAGGTTGTGATATGGAGATGAAATATTCAGAAGTATCACTTGATTGGTGTCTCATTCCCACCTTGATTATGCCATGGTGGGTACAAAGAAGCAGTCAACCATTACTTACAAATGGCTCAGAGACATCACAAGAGAGTTGCTGGGTGAGAGTGCTGTGAATAGCGTTAGCTTGTGTGGTGAATACTTAATTCCTGTAATCACATAAACTCATATAATTTGAGGTGATTATTGGTTTTAAGGAAAATGAAGTTGTGGTAACTATTGTATAGTGACCTGGTTGAACTTGAATGACAACTTTTACCTTGGATAAATGGGCATTAAATATTCTCTACTTAAGAACCTGTGTGTTAAGATAGCATCAGAAATAAACAGTTTTGGTGTGCCAAAAATTGCTTTTGGCCCTTCCCTCTCAGCCTGCAAAACTTCCCCCACTCCTCTCAGCCGGCCACAAAATATTTTGCCTTCTCTTAAAACATGCCAAATATTTGGGTTCCTAATTTGCAAACCTTGAATGGTCAAGATATATGATGCGAGTGCGGCAAACAGGATATTTTGCACATGAACATATCTGTACTGTTTTCTTAAGCCTTTTTCAAGCATGTTATTTAAAAGGTACCTTGGCCTCCCCCCTTTCAACTACTGTATAAGTGGTAATTTTCGTGTACAGTTATTTTCGCGATTTGGAGTGAGAGACACATTTTCGCGAATGTTATTTCCGCGATTGCCCAGTCCTTCTCTATACTTGTAAATACATTATTGCATACATTCGCGAGGTGTTATTTTTGCGGTTGGAGGTCTAATCGCGAAATTCGCGAAAATTAAACCCCTCACGAAAATTACCACAGTAGCCAAAAATTGCTTGGGGTCTGAGATGAGATATGATTGCATATTAGGCCCGGAGTAATAATCTTTTTTTTTGTGGGGTGGAATGGGGAGGGGCTAAATGTGGACCTTTTGTGAATTTTTTCTTTCAAAAAAGGGTTGATTTTCAAAGATTTTTTACAGAACAAAAATCTTTTTTCAGATTGCCATTTTTTGGGGGGGGGGAGTGTACACCTCTTGGCTATGGGACTGTTGCATGGTTGTATAGGCCTAATTGTCTTCATGTCTATTATCTGCGCCCTGTTTTCTATACAATTAAGAAAGCAGCATCATGTTTCAAGTGTATGGTTACCTACCATGGCTTTTTTATTTGTTTTAGAATTTTACCATTGAAGAATGGGTTTTTCAACTTTATTTGTTTGATGGTTTGAAAATGTCAATTTTAACACGGACACACCTTAAAGTTTGAAGTAACATTACTAATGTTATATTTCCTCCCACAGTCTAATGTAGACATGCTTGTTTGTTGTTATGTAACTAGAACATGTATCATTGCTGGTTTTATTAAAAGGAGATGGTTGATTGGGTCATTGCTTACCAGATGAGAACACAGACATGCATCATTATTAGCCTTGTCAATCTATCTTGTATCCCATGTAGGTAGGGGGGTGCTCAACTTCAGTTTGGTAGAGGTGCAGAACTAAGTTCTGATTTTGGGGCAAAATAGGGGTTCTGAACTTAATTACTATAAAGCATTTGTATTCAAATTTCAACATTATATTTTGGATTTAGTGATCCACAGAAAATCAAAAATTTTGGGTGAGTTAAAAAGCTACTATTTTGGGAGTTTATTCGAAGTGAAGCTAAAGAACTGGAGCATGATTCTCAATGTAGGTCTTCGGAACTTCATATCCCCGATGTGAATGCCCCTCCTATTAAAGGTTTATGTATCATTCATTATGCATGAGCGATGTATGAAAATCAAATTAAACTATTAAGTAGGCAATATGGAAAATTGCTTTAAATTCACTGAAGAAAATTAAGTGAGGTAGAACAAATTGTGCCCTTTTAATTAGGATTAATTCTTTGTGATCAATTTTCTCTCATTATTCATTATTCATCTTGGCAGAATACATTAAACATCACAGCATAGATTTGTAATAAAACTGTGCCCATTATTAGCAAATAATCATCAGTCTTGAGAATGCACTACTATTACTAGGGCAATCATGGGAAAGTGTGACCTAATGGTTAGAGTACTTAAAAGAAGCTTGCTTGTTCTGACTGAAGATAGATAACAACAAAGCAAACTTGCTGTCTTCTGAAGATAAATAAAAACACAAGGTTTCTGTTTTCAGAAGGTTAGAGCAAAACAAACTTGACTGCCTTTTTTAGAAGACAGCAACAAAACATGTTTGCAGTTTCAGAAGATACTAACAATAAAACATCAATATCTTCAGACATTATACTTTGTACAAGTTATAAATGGCGACAATTATTTGGTTTTGTTACTGTATGTGTCAATAAAATTCCAACTTATGATTATGTAAATTGCTTATAAGCTCTCAACAGTCAAGGATTACGCAAAGCGCAACTAAACTAGGTGCTATGCTCAACTGTGTGTACGCTATTCGATATCAATCCACGATGTTATGAGACTTGATAGTTATCATTTTAGTAAATTATAGCAACATAACAACTTGCTGTCTTCAGAAGATAGCCAGAAAACAACCACAAAATAACTGTAAAGCAAACTTTCTGTCTGCAGAAGAAAGCATCAAATGTGCTGTCTTCAGAAGATAGTAATAAAACAAGCTAAATATTTCAGAAGATATCAAAATGTATTTAGTAATTCAGAATATATAACTGGCAGCAAAACAAACTTGCTGTCTTCAGAAAATAAAACAAACATATTTTGCCAGTTTGAAACTACATAATATTTAACTGTTTGTCTTTGGAGATGGCAACAGCACAACTTTACTGCAATCGTCAGAAGGTAAAACATATTTTCAAATTATATAAAGAATACATTTATGCACCCATATGTCTACACCCACACACCCCCACCCCCTGCACACACCCAAGCTGAACTGTTTTCTCAACATGAAAATTGTCCAGAGATTTGAAGGTATTTTAGCACGTTTATTTGATGACGAAAATGCCATTTCTCTCCTGCACATACCCCAGACTTGAGATCAATATTTGACTTGGTTTAAATCTTTGAGTGAGTGGTGTGGTGAATTCGGTATTTGCCATCAAGGGAACACTAAATAGGAGATGAATAAACTGACGACTCTCAAGGCATGCTGAACCAATAGGCATATATAAGATTTCACAAATGGGTTTTTAAAAACACAGGGTTCTGTCTAGTCTGTGCCACAGTGTCTTGGAAACTGAAAAGAACTGTTAACGTGTGTAGGCTGTGTGGGAGTTTAGCTTGGTCAAATTTGAAGCTGGTTTGCCTTGTGCCTTTGGTGCTTAATATGGATTGCAAGTTTTTTTTTGACAAAGGCTGGTGCCATTAAGAGATTGTAATATATCTAGGATGGTAACATGGGCTTAGTAGACTCATTTTACTTTCGTTTGACATAGACAGTATGGATGTATGAATGTTTTAAAAAAATATTTGAGAAACGTAATGTATCATTTGGTCTGCGATCTTTTCTTTTAGACCACCCAAGCTATAATAGGTCAAACTTACAAATTTATCAAAATAAACTTTTGCATATATTGGGACTAAAACATGTTTTTAGCTATACAAAATGGGAGGAGAGATCTACCAATCACCCACAAAATTTAAATATTCCTGTTGGTGAAGAACTACCACCTGGTGCAGATGCAAGTTGGGTTGAATGGAAATACCTCAATAGGTATAAGGTCTAGTGTAGGAAGATATAAAGTCAACCTCAGCAAATGGGGTTATCGAAAGAACACATATGTAACCTGCAATTGTGGAACAGAACCACAAACAATGGATCACCTATTGTGTTGCCCTCAACTGGAGCAAACATGCACAACTGCTGACTTAGCAGTTTACAATGAGAATGCTGAAAAATGTGTGCAGAACTGGATGGAACATATTTAATCTTGTGCCGTGGACACGCTAAGAAGAAGAAGCTATACAAACATACCTTTTATTTCATCAAACAAGCTTTATTTTGTTCCAAAATCCATGTTTTTATCACTATTTTTAACGTAAAAGAGCCGGATGCAAACTGATGATGCCTGCTCCAAAACGTTCCCGTAGCATGAGCGCTTGATGTACGCTCATTTTGATGGTAATTTACGCTTGCGTACTGTGTATTTTCAAGCGCGTTTAACAGGGTTTTTTTTATGCGTGATGCAATTCTGCATTGATTCAAGATGGCAAAATGTTTTAACCTTGTTTTTTTACCCTATAATTTTGCTTATTTATCGAAGCCCTGCCCTCCTTCCAATACATTAAACCTTGACTCCAAAGTGTTTGGCAACTGATGCAAAGGTAAACCTTTATGAAAAAGTTATATTTTAGTCCCTATATAGCTCGGGTGATCTAACGGAAAAGATCGTCATTTGGTCACTAAAATCTCCATAACAACACACATATCATTCATAGAGCTCAAATAATTATTAAAATGAAATGTCTTCAAGATACTTTCAATTTATATTTTGAAAACATGAATTTACTGCCAGAAGTTTTAAGTGTCAATTATATGTTACTCATTATTGGCAACAAATGGATGGTTAATTCTGCCTTCCATAATAAATGTAAGTGACTTTGAAGCTAACTGTTAAAGTAACCATACATATACCCCAAAGTCACTTGCGTTTATTTTGGACTGCAGAATTAACTGTCTATTTATTGCCAAAATGAGTAACATGTAATTTGTACTTACCCACTTCTGGCACTGAGCAATTGAATTGTGTAATCTCTATATTTCTTCTGAGGCTATTTGTTGCTACTGTCTTATATTGACTGAGTGACTGCCTACAGTTCTTTCCATGTAATATTGACAAGTTTCGATGCATGTATCTCAAATTTGGCAAAATTCAAACCAGTGCTGTTAGTAGGCCTATTACATTTAGTATATGCGGTCCGGATGTGTTGACGTGTCAGTACATTGATTTTTTTGTCAAAACACTCAAAATAAACTCTTGTTGAGTCAGTAACCTTACATACATACATGTATCAGGCTCGATTTAGCTCAGCTAAGTCTGTCCTGACAAGTGTTTTAATGAATGAATGAACATCATTTTAGGTTTATATTTATCTCTTGATCATCACATGCAATGTGCAGAGCCACACTCCTCTTTGGGTTAGTTATATGTGGGGCTTATGTTATCGTCCAGATGGTTGTTTGTTTCTTTCTTTATATCTTTGTTTGTTTGGCTGTCCGGGCGTAAGCAAATTCATTAATCCACTGTGCAGCTCTAACGCAATGGCCGATCAACTTCAAACTTGGTACGGTGATGGTGTATGGTGGCCTCATGTGCTGTATAGTTTTGTGTCACATTATTTGCATATTTATGAATATTAATGAGCTCATTTGCATATTTTGTCTACATGTCCGTTAATCCCCTCTACAGCTCAAACGCAATCACCAATCAACTTCAAACTTGCTGCGGTGATAGTACAATGTATATGGTGGCCTCATGTGCTGTATACTTTTGTGTCACATTTGCATATTTATGAATATTAATGAGCTCCTTAGCATATTTTGCCTACATAGAGTACCGAAGTGTGACGTCATAAAATTTTCTTTTTTGCATTTCAGCATTTTCATGACCACATTTCTGTAGAACATGATGAAAAACATCCACAGTCCAAATTTGGTGGGAATCGGATCATGAGGGCCCGAGATATGGCCGCATGAATACCTAATTAGCCCCATTGAAATCAGTGTAAATTGGCCTGGTTCATAACTGTATTCCTCTTTCATTTGCCTTCACTGCAAGGCATAATGGTTTTTTTTTTTTGCGATTTATGCATTATAAATCCCAATATTTATTGTATTTTATTCATAAAATCAAGTCCACAAATTAAATCTTGATCTTTAGCAAGCTTTAAAATGAGGTCTGTGTGCTGACCACATCTACCTTTAAAACCATGATAATCAGTATCACAAAGCAAGTAATTTACAGCTTATGTGCCATACAGCTGTAAATTAGAATGACTTGTCAGCCCATCCCTAGTCATCTATCTATCTACTCATAGAGCTAAATATACAGACACCAACCCACACATGATTTACATCTTCCTCTTATCTCCAATGGCCTAGATATCTAGTGAGATGCACTAGTTTCCCATAATTGTTACTTTTTTCATGGGCTTGGTTTCCTTCAAATCTCACCATATTTCCACTGTGGGACATAACAAACCATTGAGTTGGAAACCTAGAACTGCCATCTATCACTCTTAAAGGGGTGTGACCTGATCCATGGCATCATCCTCCATTTTTCTTCATTAAAACTGAGAATGTGTTGACAGAAGAAAGCTCATAAAGAAATCAGACTATAGCCTGGTCTAGTGGTCTCAATAATGTGTGCAATTTTCTATCCCTATTATTCCTGGTTTTAATACATACCATATGGTATTAGGCCCTTCGCACTGGATTATTAGTTTCCTGTTTACCGCCCGCGTCCAAAATTGAAAATCTCAAAATAATTAATTATTTTATTTTTATTTCTAATTTTCTCCTTTGAAATAACTTTCAACTACTTCTACTTGCCATTTTCTGACTCAAATAATATCAACAATAATGATGAATGAACAAAGAGTACAACTCCACCTTCACTTATTTATAAAATCAAATATTGTTGTGAAATAATTAAATGCCCGCTCTAGTCAAAACGAGTCAATAGTTGCTTGTAATAGTTCAAACTAAATAAAGAAAATAAAAGATAATTAATAATTAATAATTAAAAGTCACCTCGTCCCTTTTTCAAAATCTTTAACAGGAAACTAATAATCAAGTGCGAAGGGCCTTAAGTGGTTGTAATTATACATTATGTTTGGGGTCCTGTTCAGACTAGCAAAGGTGAATTCATCCTGTATAGCTATCTACTGAAGATGAATGAATAGGATAAAACACTTTGTATGGTTACTATTATTATGTTATCATATCCAATGCTAAAAATACAGAACTACTTTTTTGAATTAAAAAACTATGATCTTGTTTTGTCAGATGAAACATGGCGAAATCATGCTTTAGATCAACCTAACTGTGAATAAAACTTTGCATATTCCATATTCAATAGATTTGATGAAAAAGGCCCAACCCCTTATTTTGCCTGTTTTCTTATATACAATAACTGTCACAGAATTTGCAATGTCAGCATGAGTCTAGACATTGAAATGCATATGTACATGTATAGACTAAAATGTCACACTTAATTTTGCTCGTTTGTCTTTATTTAAATAATTGGCTCAAGTAGAATGTGAAGCACCTGTGCAATAAATCAGAATACATAGCTGAAATTAGTATTTGTAAAAGTTTTGGGGTTGATTGTTGTAGCATACAAAAAAATACCATAAACAGTCCTGTTTCAAAAGGATTTATTCAGTTTGGCATTTTGACTTTTATTTGCAGTTCGGTCAAACTAACTTGAAATTTTTGTCAGGATTGTGTTATGTATTGTTTCTTTTGACAAAACAGAAAAATATTATTTTAATTTGAAAAATGTAATCTGGTATTTCTATTAAGTTGATCACAATGATTTTGTTGCAATAATTCCACACATTTTTCCTGTCTTTCCTTCTTTTAGATATTTCATTTTTAGATTGTTTGTTTAAGTAGCTTAGTACATAGGCCCTCTATAATTATTGCCCAACAACTTGCTTGTTAACATGGCTAAGATGAGATCACTAGAGCCAGGGTCTGACTAGAGCTAACATGTGTAATAGTGCCCTCTGTTGGGCATCCTGGCTGCGTGTGCTTACAAGTGGAAACATTTGAGCAATTGTGATTTGCTAAAATGGCTTATGGCTTGCAGTTGTTAAATACATGTACCTTGCAATTCCATTGAAATAAGGGCACATAGTAAAGTAAGTTTCAAATGAACAATTATGAGCAAACTACCTGAAGGCCCCCAGGTCAATAGGTTGATAAAATAAAAATAATGTTAATGTGTTCTTTTGATATACTTAACATGTTGTAGCTAATTTCATGTGATATTGCCTTTTTGGTAATTTTGTGGTTTTTAAGTTGTTTTTTTCCTGTGTTTAGTGTTTGACTATTTTACATTATTTTAGACAGTGCTTTGGTCAGCGGCAACAAGGGGTGTCTCGGGTCACTTTGGTGTTCTTGTGGCATCCCTGTGATTGAGGTTTTTATTATTGGTATTTGATTAAATCACACATTGTGGCTAAATGGCCAAATTACATTGAAAAGATTGAACACTTCTTAAAGAGATTTAAAAGACATCAAAAATTGCACACAAAATATTAAATATTTTTGTTGTTGTTTAGTAGGTTTAGGGTTAACCCTTAGTAGGGTCTTGTCAGATTCCGGTCAGCAGCATACCCAGGCAGCAAAGATGTTTTTTTTTGTTTGTTTGGTGGAGTTAGGGGGTTTATAACATATGGACAGAAAGTAGCTGCATTAAGGCATTAACTATGTTTTTGGAAGCAACCAAAGTGTAGATGATCGAAGACAGGTGTATTTATATATCATTTATATTCTAGTCAGCCTGGACTCATGCCATTACTTGCAGCTTAACTGATTCTACCATCATGAATGTCTTAAGTGTAAATTGATGCTCAATAGAAAAACAAGCTTCCCTCTGTAGGTTTATTTAGATAGTATATCAAAAGCTTTCACCCTCTCTAAGTTCTCTCATTTTACTTGCATAACAGGTAGATAGGAAAAACAAACTCGTAGTAGTAGCAAAGATATTTTCATTGATCGTAGAAAAATTTGAAGAAGAAGAAAAGCGGCCTGTTGATATAAATTCTCTTCAAACATTTCAAACATAAAGGCCTGGTTATGGTCGGACATCTAGCAGGCGATTTTCTGTTATGTGAGTGGAAAATCAAAGCTGAAAACTGAAAGTTGCTATAGAGAAATTGCCCACAAAAACCTTGGACTATAACCTGACCTTAATAGGGGGTGCTGGCATGGTTGATGCATGGGATATCACAGACCGGCCAGACCCCATGATATCTGAAGAATAGTCCTTTTTGATGGTGTACTGGAACAGTATATGGGGGCAATCAGATAGTTTTCTTGTTTTTTTTCAAAAATGCAGACGCTGGACCAGAGACTGGGGACATAAAATGGGGTTTCCAAAACTAAAATGTGGCTTTGTTCAGTGCCCTTATGGCAAAAACTCAGAAATAAGTGCATGGAGTTCAAATTTGAAGTTAATTTGAGTGATTTGGAGGAAAATTTAGCCAAAAGGCGCTGGGAACTTCAACAGAACTTCTACGGAAAGAAACAAAAGAAATTGATGGGGGTATCCTGAGAGTCAACTCTCATTACATACTGACCGCCCTCGTATTTGGAACCACCATCCCTATTTTTTTTTCAATTTCACAAACAAAGTAGTATCAAAAATGACCCTTTTTTGTGTTTCGTAAATCTTGTTTCTTTATCTGAAAATACCCCCTAATTTCGCAAAATTTTCGACAATCATGAGTACCCACAGGTTCTCAGAGTGCCGGAATTGGGTCACAGCCATAATCTGTTCAATCAATAATAGACGTACAAACATGTCTGGGATTTTCAATAGTTCTTTCCAAAGACCTCCCCCTTTTGGGGAATGTCCTAAATTGTGTTTGTTAGTGCAACAAGACAGTCATAGTACTCTGTGAAGCTTTGTCAGCTTTGTTTTGATATCCATGTTTTTTTTTTAACCCTTTGTACTGGGGATCAAGTGCATCAAGTTATCGTTTTTCTTTTCAATTATGAATTTTTGAAACATTTTGTGTCTCAACTAGTGTCATTTGCAACTAAAATGGGGAAAAATGGAAAATCCATGCAGATTATAATAAATCTGACTATCTGAAGTTTGGATTTTGTCGTCTTCAGTACATGAAGCTTTCAGCTTTGTTCAAAGTATTAGCTTTCATATATTCTTGAGGTTGAGTTCATTTTACTTGGAAACCAGACTAAAGCAAACAAATTTTAAGATCAGACAGTGATTTGCAAGTTGATTTCATGCAACAGATATTGTAGCAGAATGAATAAGGTATTTTTATGCTAATTCATTGATAAGAATTTGTTTGTTTGGATTGGGATGGGTATATCACAACTTTTGAGAATAAGGCTGTGTTATTATGTTGGTGGTGAAGTGTAAGATTATTATTGAAAGAAAAAATAGATGGACTTTGCAATAATGTGAATCTTAAGATGGCTATAAACACAGAATCAAGGTACTCAAAAACTGTAAAACCCTTAGGCTGCGATCACATAGAAGTATACTATTCGGGTATACGGTGCACGTTTTGCAGGTGCACGCGTATAGCTTAAATCGAGCAAGGTAATTTCATAGTTCCGGGTCACATAAGGCTACGATCGCAAAGAAGTATACTATTCGGGTATACGATGCACGTTTTGCAGGTGCACACGTATAGCTTAAATCTAGCAAGGTAGTACCGGTCACATAAGAGCTATTCGAAAAGGCCAGATACCTGCGTATAGTATAGTATAGTATAGTGGGAATTGTGCGTGTTCGATTTTAGTGCAGCGTATACCATCCTAATTTTTAAAAACCTGAACCAAATGTGGGTAAATTAATTTTTTTAATAGATGCACTATCTAATTCTGCACATGACACCTCATTGAATGCAATGTGACCTCAAGAAGTAAAGTTACAAGCAATTGATAAGACGAAGAAAATGTGTAAACTGACAGACTCGCTAGCCGCTATACGAAATACGCTCACTCGATCACGCTGAGTTCATATAGGAGTATACTATGTGAACTCAGCCTGATCGAATGAGCGATTTCAGATAGCTTAATACCGTGATACCGTATACTTCTATGTGAACTCAGCCTCAGGCCTATATATTGGGTAAATTGTGTTCATGATCCCCATCCCCATTGTCATATTTAGACTACATTGGATGAGCAATTCTTGAGGGACAGCATTTCTCATCTCAGTATATGATACCTACTCTTAACACGAATACACACACTTGACAACCAAATGTTATGACATAATAGGCCTATACGTTTAATGTTAACACATTGCAAAGCTGTGGTCACAGACACCAAGTGTAATAGCGCTACATTGCGAAAAGCTGCGGTCACTGATGCCAAGTGTAAACAATTTTTTAAACAATAGAAATTGTCAGAAAAAGAGCTGGTGTGTATAACTTGAGTGAGTTTTACTGTTAATTCTTAATCTGCAAATGTTTTTATATCATCTTGAGTTGGTTCATTTTACATGCATGCTAATTATGGCATTAACGTAATAATCCTCTGATATTCTTACGAAACATTGGATTTCTGATAGCATACATAATAGGATTTAGCAATGAGTTCATATCAATAATATAAACACATGCTACATAATAGTTTATGGATAACTTACAAAGTGGACATAATGCAAGAGTTGCATTCAACACAACTATGGGCGTCCAACATATCAGAAATATCACAACATACATGGCAAGAAGTAGAATGGATTTGCGTCTTTGTTCATAATGGTTAGGTGTCCTGTTGAGTCTTGATGATTGGTTTAGTCTGTCATGCCTCATGATGCCTTGTGATACTGGAACTGACATGCTCACAGAAGTATTGTCACTACCACTTGTTTCTTGCGTGCTACTTGATGAGTTTTCTGAATGGTTGTGTATGCGTTTGGCTTGCTTCCTCATCTTGATGTACACTTGAATGTTAAAGTAAGAAAGGGATAGAAACGGAATGATAAAGTTGATTGCAAATACTAACATATCCAATATTTGCATATGCCCTACAAAAGGCATTTCACATTCTATGTCATAGTTCAAAGTCTTGTTTCCAGTAAATGTCGTCCAACCGAAGGCTAAAGTACCATATGTTGTAAACACCAGGAACCATAAGCACACCAGACCTGCAGCTACCAACTTCCTTGTCTTTGTTTTTCTGTGTTTCAGTCTATACTTAATTGGTGTAGACACACAAAGATAACGATCAAGACTCATAATGATGATATGCCAACCTGAAAGGGTGATAGCAGAATAAATAATAGTAGAAAACACATTGCAGGCAAATTCACCAAGTGGCCATCTTTGGTAGTACCACTTTAATAGGCCGTGAATTATATCAAATGATACTAGAAAGTCAGCAATAGCCAAACTACCTATGTACCAATTAAACAAATTCTGCCGAAACTGCTTTACTTTGATGAAGACAGTAATAACCAGTGCATTTCCTGCCATGTTTGCTAAAATCAACATAATTTGTCCAACGAAGGAGAAAACTGTTGTCAACTGCATGTTGCTGATGTTAGATAATTTGTTAGTTGATGCAGATAAGTCAAACACAAGTTACTGATGAAACTGGTAGTACGGCAGCTTCTTTCTTTGCTAAGTGATGAAATGTTGTAGGATAAGAGACCAATCTGTAGGATAAGAGATGGGTAACTGATGATGTGGTCAATTCAATCTCTAAAATGTTCCGTTATGATGATGTCAACAATAAAATCTCTAAAATGTTCAATTATGATGAGGTCAACAATTAAATCTCCAAAATGTCATTGCTCAAGTAGGTGCAATTGATGTGCTCTTTATTGGTCCCAATCATCACTACGGCAAGTTACTGCTTGTGCATCCTTTCCTTGAGTTAGTGATATGCCACTTATCATGCTTATATCAGAGATTGAGATGTCCAAAGCTTTGTTACGAGTTCTCTCAAAACATATTCAATAGAAATGGATTCTAAATTTTAATCCATGTGTTAAGGGCGGACTTGGGTGAAAAAGGATGATTTTCAACCATTAACTTTATGTTTCTATGGCAACCTTCTTTTATTTGTGAAAAGCAGTGGTAAATTTGATTAAATACTTAGCACTTACATTCGACCTTAACTTGTGAAATACAGAACCTTCTGAAAATAAAAGGTATCAAATACTTGAAGAGGTAAAATCTCTCAATTGGAGACCCATTACGAAAGCAACAAATAACATCCAATTACACAGCTCTGAATGAAAAGAAAGTCATTAGGCAATTATCAATTTACTAATAATTCTTTACTTTAATGCTTTTGTGGTTTGATAAGCAAGGATGGCATATTCAATAATACAATTTAGAGAAGAAATAACTTAATTACAAATTTGACCATTTTTCACAGCCTTTTCTCAAGAGTAGGTTTGCCCATCACATGTTGTGGTGTTTTTGTTCACGCCAGTGAACATTGAAACCATTTGAACCCACATCTCATATGCACAGTTTATCCCTTGCATACCATGTGTCTTGAATAGCTATTGTAACACACCAACCATGTGGTTATGAGTCTAGGAAATAATATCTAATATCTCATACCCTCGTTTGTATGCCTTTATCTAATCCTTCTCCCCATGACAAGGGCAATTTAGCACATTTATTCTTCAGAGAGACTGCTCAGTGTAGGGAATTTTTAGCCTTTTTATTAAACATGTTTGCAATTGGCTTATAGCAATCACATGCTGACAATACATATAACTGATTGGTTAAGCAGGTCACCATGGTCAGTATAATTAGCTATAATTTTATTTATTTAGTGATAAGGCATAGAAACCTATTCAGCCTATTTACTTCAGAATATAACTACAGCGCACAAAATTAAGTCCATTCTCTATAGTTAATTGAACACTGTTAGTTAATTGATTGTTTATTGACTCTTGTAATAACCAAGCAATGTGTGTATAAACATATCCAATGTTATACTTTCTGTTACAAAATAATAATTGGTGTTCATATATGTGACATGATCAAGGGGAATGAGTCACATGTCGGCCCTGGTCGAAAATGAGTTTTACACATGTTTCTAAAGAGGACATTTAGAGCTTTCAGAAACTGAAAACCCCATGTTGATATGACTTTTCTTTGTAAAGTTACGTCAATTTATCAATTGATGAAAACAATATGAAACAAAAGAATTTTAACACTTTCTTTGCCAATATCTCAAAATCAATATTAGCGACATCCGACTCATTTCCCTTGATCGTGTCACATATTAGCTGGGATATGCTGACAAAAACTAGCAAGACCATGTAGTGTAATGTGTTTACTTTAGTGATAACTATTCAACAAAATAATTTGAGATGTTACCAATTAAACATGCAGTGTTCCTGAAACACATTAGGGGATTTGCTTCCAAATAAAACTTCTTTTAAAAAGGAATGGGGTTATTTATTTTCCAGAGTCAAAATGCAAGTATCATTTATGCCTCAAATCACTTATTTATCATGTTTATTGTTAAATCAGTGCAGAGTAGGTTAGTATCTGTGGGTTAGTATAATAATATTGAAAGTTAGACCAAAGTAGAGTACTATACACCTGATCCGTGAACTTTGTCTTTTTAAAGACAAATTCTTGTTATAGTTGCATGTCCAGTGTATTAAATAAAAAATCCCTTAAAAAGGGATGAGCAGCAACAAAGTTCATCATTTGGCTATATGGGGAACAAATTTAGAGTATTGCTAAAAAAGTTACCTTATCAGAGTCTGAGTTGAGCAAAGACTTAGCTTGCGACGCCATCACAACGTCTTCATTAACTTGCCGTAACGCAAGCTACGTCTTTGCTCAACTCAGACTCTGAAAAGGTAACTTTTTAAGCTTATGTCAATATGACAGAGTCCAATATCACTCAGTCTACATGCTGCTAAATTTAGAGTAATTTTTGTTGCACGAAACCACTGATGTGTGAAGTTTTGTGTGATATCATCATTTGTAGTAATACCCTCAGCTCTCACCAAACACGCACCCCCACACCCCAATCCGCATCCACATCCACACACACACCCCACCAACAAAGGCGTGGACTGTTGACACATCCCGACAAACATTGACTTACACGTACTAATCGGCCTATTCTTTTCACAACAGTAAGAATAAAAATTCCTTTAAAAAAGGAATGTGGCGCCCAATGCGAACTTGGACGTGATATGGTGAAATCCATGGTGTGTAGATTTGGTATTATAATGATTTTTCTAGGGAAGAGTAGAAGATGATCCAAATATAAACTTAGTCCACCTCAAATGACCTGTAACAATTTGTGATTGACATTACTTAATTCACCTCGGATGACTTTGATCTGACATTCAACATTTTCGCGCTTACACCAATCATATCCATAACAATTTAACTCCCTGTCCCCAATACAACTTCCTGTCAACTCTCTAATTTAAAACTCTAAATTTCTGTCTGTTTGCCTTTTCTGTATTGTACCATTTAGTACACTACAGTTTGTTACAATTATTAAGATTTAGCAAACATTGCTGGGTAGATAACAGGATTTAGTTATTTACTTAATCCAATGAATAACCGCTATATAGATTCTATGGTAATTAGCAAACAAAAGCCATCAGTTTAAGAAGCCTCGTTAATTGATCTTATCACTATGGACCACAAGAGTCTCATCCCAATGGCATAGTCCAGTAACCTCAATTACATAATCATAGTGCAAAATTTGACCTCAAGTTGCAGAGTATGAGTTTGTGTACCCATATTTTCAAAGGATGAATGTACAAATGTATTAGGGCTTAAGAACTGTTCCCATGATAGATGAGCATGTTGTGGATCCTAGTGTATGGTCAAATGTCACCGTCTATCGGGTTCTAAGGCACACGGTAAACTCAGGTTGAACCCATACAAAGGTCAGGATTTATTTGGTGTTTTTATAAATCCTAATTTTGTATTTCAAACAAAGAATATACGCTCACCATTTTATCCTGTGCATATCAGAAAACAATAATAAAATAAAATCCAAGCAAATTATGGTTTTATTTCTGAGCTGGGCATACTTTTAGCAAAACAATTGCGAAGTCAATCTAGCAAGAGTGAAATTAGAAGCTTTTCACAAAGTCATGCCTATATTTTGGCGCCTCCGTAGAGGGCGCCAAAAATAAGGGTTTATAGGTCCAGATGCAAAATATATTTATATGTGATTATGTTGAAGAAAAATTCCAACTTGCGAAGAATATTAATGACTAATGAGGAGTAAATGTCCAATCCAATTTTATTGAGCCCCATGAGCCAAGGTTGCCTATGTTTTATTCGTCTTGAAAATGACTATGTTTGTGCTACACTGAAGTTTATCACGGCAAATGCCATGTTTAAATGACCAGTACAAGTGAACTGTATGCATTTATATGTGTTTCAACAATCTTTGCTATTTTTTTTGTCACATCAGGATCAAATGTCAATATTTCGAACGACAGTACAAAAAGTACAAGCTAACTATAATTTATTTGGATATAAAGGATTTCATGATTTTTTCTTGTAGTCAAACGGTATAGTAGTCACATCTTGGATCCTTGAAACCCATTCAGAAAGGCGCATAGTTTTCACCAAGACTTTCTTGCCATGTTTAATAGACAAAACACACTGTTTCCTTTTAGCAATATGGCTAAGGAATAGTAGGCTAATATAATCATGCAATTAGTTGTGGTGCAATTCAACATATAGGCCTTTAACACATACCCTGGCCATAATCATGTAGGCCTACTAGTTAAGACAGATGAATCATATTGCATGAAACACATCTTATCTTCTAACGAAATTTATCTTAATTGACCCAATTATAGTAGGCCTACACAACATGACCCTGAGGAAACAATCACATCATGATACAGACAACTCGACAACACCCTTAAGTTATTAATAACATTCACTAAAGGGTCACAAAAATGTTTGTCACAGAGATTATCAGTCTCCTTATGATTCGGTTTATGTCGTGCTGTTTCTGATAGTGGCAAATACAGAGCGGGGATGAGACTAACCTGTATTTTTGGGTTCATTTTAAGCTCATTTATCGCGTATTTGTTCAATGGTGAATCAGACAAAGTCACGGAGAACCACCATTCGTATGTAGGTTGTTTTGGTGAAATTAAATAGGGAGCGCGCCTGGGGCGCTGCTCCAAAAATGGCAAGGGCAAGGTGTGACAAGATGGGGAGTGAATTGTTTCCTGCCTCTCAAGGATTGGTACAGGAAACCCCTATTGCCAATAGCTGCCCTATATATATTCGACCATTTATGCATTCTATGATCTCAAAATATGATATCTGGCAGCTTTTGCAGATGGGTCCTCATGCACTGAGCCCTTGATGTCAGATAGTCTGTGTCTTAGCTCAGTATTAATTATATAACTTGATCAGGAAGGACGTAAAGCTTAAGCCAACATTTATCTAAGTTTTTGATTTCTTTCCCCACACTTGATATGCAACAGATGGTTAAAATTCACTGACTTCAAAGCTTTGAACATGGGACCTTAAGATCTCCAGACTGATTGCTCCATCAATGAGTTTGATGTGGAGAGAGTAGCTAGAAACATTCAATGTAATTTAGACTGTACAATTTAGTTTCAAAACTGAAAGAACTTATATTTGGTGAACACATATCAAACATGTTAAATATGGAGTCAGAATTCTTCAGACATTTTATATATCAACTGTTGAATTGCATTGCTCTACAAAGAAGGACCCATCGGCAGATGAAGGCTGACAAGATCTGGGGGAGATTGTTCTTAAGGATTTCCTGGGTGCCCATGCTAGATCCGTTTTTTTTTTTTGATGTAACCCCTATGCAGGGACTAGTTTTAAGTAAAAATATACCCCTAGTGGGTTCAGATTTTTACACCCCCCTAGCAGGATCAGAGGTCTATAGATATCTGGTCCCGCTAAGGGTGTGTTTTTAACTAGTCCTGTTGGGGGTTTGTTTTTATGTATGAAAACAAACCCCTAACAGGACTAGTTTTCAGTGGGAGTTTCAGTGAGAGTCCCCACTTATAAGACCTAAAACAGAAAAATGACAATTGTTGTACAGAAATGACTTTTGAAAGTTAAAAAGTCACATTTTGTCAACAATTCCAAAAAATAAGATACGTGGGCATGGAATCAGAAACTTTGATACCCCTTTAGCAGGACTAGAAGAGGCTTTTGGAATATGATATCCCTAGGGAGAGTCATTTTTTTGGATTTATACCCTAGTGGGAGTCTACAAGAGTAGTTGGTAATACTTTAAAAAAGTTGAGCTGCCTTAATTGCAACTATATTTATGCAACATTCTGAAAAGGTTGCTTCGTTGGTAAGTGTCAAACCTACCAATCAATGTTGGGATAAGTAAAAGGATGTTTGAATCACTAAATAGATTCATCAGGTTTGTAGGTAAACAGATTGAATAAATATCTTTTGCACAAAACCAGAATTTTACTCATGATTGATGTTTTCGTCTATCATGGTCGATAGACATCTTCAGAATAATGTTGGTTGATCCTCACCACTTCTGGGTTGTTGATGGTATATTTTCATCAGTCAGGAGGGGATCATATATGTGACTTAAGAAGTGGACCTCCTTGTCACTATTCATGACATACAAGATCAAGATATATCAAAGAATCCTTTTGGATCAGGAGACGAAGACCCAATGTGGGAATGTTGGAAATGGTGAGGATCAACCGTCATCATTCTGAAGATGTCTATCGACCATGATAGACGAAGCCCCATTCGTGAAAATTCTGGTTTTGTGCAAAAGAAATTTATTTGATAAGTTTTAACATTTATTCATATAGAATGGGGCCAACATTATCCACTCTATATATTATAGCTTTGGTGCTGTATTATTTGGTTTACCTCAAGTTTGGTAGTGACGTGTGTACGAATTGTGTGCACATGGTTAATCGGTCAGATGGTACAAGCACGCATACCAGCGCAACCGCGAAAGGGCACTGACGTCACTACTGATGTCGAAGCGAACCAACGTATAGCTTAACTTTTCTTCACAGTATGTGGATTATAATAATAATAAATAGAACATTTCTAATATGCATGTGCACAAATCCGCAAAAAAGCACTCATGGTGCAAGAAGATCTCGAGCAAAGAGAGCAATAAATCCAAACAACACATATATGAACACAAGAAATAGATAAACAAGAACTTAATCATAAGCAATATTCATAAGGTGAGTTTTAAGACATGATTTAAATAATTCAAGAGAAGAACAAGCACAGATATGATAGAGAGTTCCACAGACGACGAGGAGCTGCCACAGCAAATAATCTGTCCCCCGGCCCCCACGACCGGGATGTTTTTTGTTCAACAAGAAGATTTTTGTTAGCTGAGCGCAAACCTGCTACCTGCCATACGGGCAATACTTATGAAATTTTTGCACCTGATACAAAAATTGCTCCCCACTATTAAGTAAACTTAGCCCTGTAAACTAAGTGGGCACTATTCTGATTCAATCTCTTGCACGCACACATGTCATGCTTGTCTTGTCTGTGGGGTGTCATCAATGGAATAGAAAAAAACTTGGTCCAGTTCCATATTAGGTACCAAGCTCCTGATGTTATCATACGCAATAGTCTATATATAACTTTTGTCTTCTTGATCAGGCTGTTGATGAAATCTACAAGTTTCCTGTAGAAAAACCAAAGCTAACCAAGTTACTTACTGATTGAACCACAAATGAAAGATAGTTTTATTTGGACATGATAATATTATGTCATTGTGGTCTCTTCTAGGAGTCAGTCTGGCAACTTTTGTAAGATGATATGTCCCAACAACAACAAATTCCTAGTGTCCTGTAGGCATATATAGCTTTCGAAATTACAAAAAGTGAACTTTTCAAATATACCCAAGAAGGTCCTGAATTACCGCAAGTATAGTCCCACCTTCAGTATAGTCCCACCCCAACATTGGAAGGAGACAAATGCATGCGAAGCGCGCAAGAATTTGTAATTTGAAAATGGCATTTTCGCAAAAGTGCAGAAAGTCTGCCAATTTCAATACCTATTTCAAGCTAAAGTGATCAAGTATCAAAATTGAAATGATGATAGATGTAAAGTGCGACTTTAAATTTGCAATTCGAAAGTGGCGTTTTCGCAGAAGTGCAAAAAGTCTGCCAATTTCAATACCTATTTCAAGCTAAAGTGATCAAGTATCAAAATTGAATGGGATAGATGTGTGAAAAGTGCGCGAAAATTTGCAATTCGAAAGTGGCGTTTTCGCAGAAGTGCAGAAAGTCTGCCAATTTCAATACCTATTTCAAGCTAAAGTGATCAAGTATCAAAATTGAATGGGATAGATGTGTGCAAAGGGTGCAAAAATTTGCAATTTGAAAATAGCATATATTGCTCCCAGATTAAACTTCTTGGAACAAACTCTGTGTGAAGCGCAAAAAAAAAAAGATCAAGCTAAAATGATCCAATATGAATCCTTCCCTTCCCTTTGTTTGGTTTCTTAGGTCAAGTTGCAGTGAATATGGTATATTAAACTCTAGTGTACTTTGCATATAGGCAATTAATAAGTACGTTCAAGATCAAAGCAGTCTAGAGGCACTAACTGGATTAAGTTAGTGGGAAGTTGTACATCACTATAGCAATTTTCGGTTGCCATATCAAAAGGTATAGGCATTTAATTCATCCATGTCCAGTCTGAGACATGAAATCTCTAGATACCAATTTATTAATGAACTACTGTGTGGGGGTGCATTATTGTGAACTAGCTGCAGCAAACTGGAAACAAACTGGTTCTAACATGAAAAACAGTGGCTTTTTTTACGGGAATAAGCAAACTATGATGCAATGTTATGTCCCTTTACAGTGAGGACGGCTCTATTTACGCTTGTCAAGTCCAAGCCATTTGGGATGACTTGCACGAAGGAGGTAGAGTTAAGTGATCGCTTATAGGTTGAATTCCCAGTCTGCCTAATCATGAAGCTCCCATGGCCAAGTGGTTAAGGTGCTGGTCTCGTAAACCAGAGGTTCTGGGTTCAATTCCTGGGCGGGATCATTTTTCCTATTTTGTCCTTTAATCATTGCTCAACGACGAAACTGATAAAATTGCATCATACTGGTTCTACTCATGAAATGGTTGCTGCAAGATGTGCTAGGTGCAAACACCACTTCAACCTTCCTGAAGAGGGGGGGGGGGCACTCTCCCTAAATGGTCTATTATGTACTCTAAATTTTGTACTCTAAATGGTGTAATGACATGATGACATGCATCTTCGAAGTGTTGGTTTTTGTGAAATTGTTTTTTAATTTTATGTTCTGCAGAAGATGAAGAGAAACCATTAGAAAACTAAAAACACTATTTATCTTACACGAAACATAAATAATTCTGCAGAATTTGCATTGAATTTGTTACTTTAAATTAAGTGTCCCAGCAAAACAACCAACCCTAAACATCCAGGCATTCAGCTGTTCACATAACACTATAAGTTGTGATGCTTTTTCCTTTAATTTGGAAACAGGGTAGTGAGAGACCAGATTTTAATCTGTTTCCAGGTATTTTTTTTTCAACAAATTTTTTTCTACACTTGTTGTGTACAAAAGTATGTATAGTTTTAATAATTTCCGATTTTTTTTAGCTGTTCCAGACCCTTTGTTCGCCAACAGATAACAGATATTTATTCAAAGACGCACTCTCAGGCCTGTGAAAAAGATGGTGACACCAAGATGAAAATGGCCTTCTTTTCTGCCCTTTTTTATGCTATAGCAAGTCATGATATATAATGAGTGACACCCACATGGGGCTTCACACAAGCTTTTTTGTCTTTTTATGGATGTATTTTATGAAAATAGTATGCAACTACAGAAACAGGATGGTATCAATGCTAGAATAGGGATGAGCATTAATGCAATCATGCTGATTTGGAATGCCCATACATGAAAATCTTATCCCAGTGTCCCACCCACACAATCCTAAAAGGATATATGTGACCCGGCAGCACAAATGAGCCGTAAATTCCCTAAATTGTATTCTGAGTTACGGTGTAAAATGTGTAAGAAGGTCGTATTCATCGGTAACTTAAGCTGGCCCGACATCCGACTCATTTTTGTCTCGCCTGAACTTTGTTCAGGATGGGACTTAGTAATCACTATTTCTGTCTGTCCGTGCGTGGGTGTGTGTGTGGGGGGGGGTGCGTTTACGTAGGCAGGCAAACGAGGACACACACAAGGATACACACATGTCAAATGAGGACACCCGGTGACCGTGGAGGTCCTCGGTGTTTTAAATATATCCAAGACATCATAAATAACGTAAAAATGCATTTAAAACGGGTCCACCTATGGGTGGTATAGGACGGTCCACGGTTGGATAGTACGTTGTCTGGTGTGTGTGAGTGAGGTCCACGGTATGGCGATTAAGAACGGATGTGTGAGTCCTCGGTTAGTATGTTTTAAATCAAGTGAAAAATTAGGTCCTCATTTTCCTGCCTACGCGAGTGGGGGTGTGTGTGGGGGTGTGTGTGTGTGGATGTATGTGTGTCCGTCCGGAGCTGTATCTGGGGGTCCTCGGTGTTTTAAATATATCCAAGACATCGCAAATAACGTAAAAATGCATTTAAAACGGGTCCACCTATGGGTGGTATAGGACGGTCCACGGTTGGATAGTACGTTGTCTGGTGTGTGTGAGTGAGGTCCACGGTATGGCGATTAAGAACGGATGTGTGAGTCCTCGGTTAGTATGTTTTAAATCAAGTGAAAAATTAGGTCCTCGTTTTCCTGCCTACGCGAGTGGGGGTGTGTGTGTGTGTGTGTGTGTGGATGTATGTGTGTCCGTCCGGAGCTGTATCTGGGGAACCGTAAGACTTACGGCGACGCTACTTGGTGGGAGGAAGGGTATCCAAAGTAACCGTATGTTTTCGGTGAAAAATATGCAAATTAACATAGCTAATTTGCATAATTTATGCGAAAATCAGCGCAAATTGATAGCGGAGTTTGTGGACAGACTATCTCAAGATCCGTCGGGCGCATGGTAACGAAACCTGGTGGCAGCTATGATACACATCTGCTGATCACCTGATTAGTTTTTTCGCCGAAAAGTATGCGCATTTAGTTGTTAATTTGCATAATTTATGCGAACGATTCTACAAATATGGTTGGAAATCTGAAGAAATCCGCCTTGTGGAGCTGTATCTGGGGATTCGTAAGATCCCTAAGCCCTATGATGATGAAACGTGGTAGGGAGTAGTATGACCAGAGGATCTCAACCCGATGCGATTTTCAGCGCAAAATATGGTAATTAATTAAGTACCTAATTTGCATAATTTATGCATAAAATGCAAACACCTATTTTCTCGGAGACTAGGGGTCGCACGTTCTCCAAACTTGGTGGGTGGGTGCATCTTCACCCGAGACAGAACAAGTTTGTATTGGTTAGTGCGTCAAGGTCACCCAAGGTCATCCAGGGGTCATCTGAGGTCAAATGACTAAAACTGTCGTATGGGCACGAAACTTGGTGGGTACGGTCAACATAATGTGGTAGGGGGTAGTATGACCAGAGGATCTCAACCCGATGCGATTTTCAGCGCAAAATATGGTAATTAATTAAGTACCTAATTTGCATAATTTATGCATAAAATGCAAAAACCTATTTTCTCGGAGACTAGGGGTCGCACGTTCTCCAAACTTGGTGGGTGGGTGCATCTTCACCCCTGACAGAACAAGTTTGTATTGGTTAGTGCGTCAAGGTCACCCAAGGTCATCCAGGGGTCATCTGAGGTCAAATGACTAAAAACTGTCGTATGGGCACGAAACTTGGTGGGTACGGTCAACATAATGTGGTAGGGGGTAGTATGACCAGAGGATGCACACTAGTACCCCCCCCCCCGCATGTGGCCCCTCCCACACACTCAAAGTTGAGGGGGGGTCAAAAATTTAATGAAATATTGTTATTAGCTGCGGGTAGCAGCTCAATAAGTCAGCATGTCTCTCCGTCTGTTAGTCCGTCCGTTAGGAAATTGAAATTTGTTTTCTCTTTTTCCGAAATTTTTTTTTTTTTTGAATTTTTTTTTTTGTAATTTTTTTTTGGGTATAATTTTTTTTTTGAAATTTTTTTTTTTCCAAATTTTTTTTCGAATTTTTTTTTTTTCCGAAAATTTTTTTTGAAATTTTTTTTTTTCCGAAATTTTTTTTTTTGAAATTTTTTTTTCCGAAATTTTTATTTTTGAAATTTTTTTTCCGAAATTTTTTTTTTTCCGGTGTCCGAACACTTTTGATGTCAACTTAAGACGCTTTCTTCCCGAAAATCGTTTGGGCATCAAAAGTGTCCGAAATCGGTTTCCGAACACTTTTGATGTCAAGACGCTTTCTCCCCGCAAATCGTTTGGGCATCAAAAGTGTCCTCAATCGGTGTCCGAACACTTTTGATGTCAAGACGCTTTCTTCCCGAAAATCGTTTGGGCATCAAAAGTGTCCGAAATCGGTTTCGAACACTTTTGATGTCAAGACGCTTTGTCCCCGAAAATCGTTTGGACATCAAAAGTGTCCGAAATCGGTTTCCGAACACTTTTGATGTCAAGACGCTTTGTCCCCGAAAATCGTTTGGGCATCAAAAGTGTGCGAAATCGGTGTCCGAACACTTTTGATGTCAAGACGCTTTCTTCCCGAAAATCGTTTGGGCATCAAAAGTGTCCGAAATCGGTTTCGAACACTTTTGATGTCAAGACGCTTTGTCCCCGAAAATCGTTTGGGCATCAAAAGTGTCTGAAATCGGTGTCCGAACACTTTTGATGTCAAGACGCTTCTTCCCGAAAATCGTTTGGGCATCAAAAGTGTCCGAAATTGGTTTCAACACTTTTGATGTCAAGACGCTTTGTCCCGTGGATGGAAATACCCTTTCTGGCATTATTTTAAGATGAGCGCCTCAAAGGATAAGCTCACAGAGGGGTTACAGGTCAAAATAGGGTCAAAGAAAAAAACCTGCTTCAAAGACACCAACACTGCAAAATTGAATTCCTTGTCCCGCAGCGACCGCTCACGGATCCGACGATACTTGTTATATTGCGCATTACATATATCAATTTCGGTCGTGTAGGCCAAGTTATTAGGCCAAAAAAAGACTTTGAAGAATGTCTCATGTACAAAAGTATAGGAAACTGAACATTTAAAACCACCTTTTTAGGGTGAAGGAAGCATTTCTTCAAAAAAATGTCTAAAACAGGTTTTTATGTCAAAAATGGTCTATCATACAATGTAGTCTTCATGCACACTAGTACCCCCCATGTGGCCCCCTCCCACACACTCGAAGTTGAGGGGGGGGGGGTCAAAAATTTAGAGTTTAATTTTTGGAAGGGCATTTCGGGGTCACCGGGGTCATCTGAGGTCAAATTACTAAAAACTGTCGTATGGGCATGAAACTTGGTGGGTACAGTCAACATTTAGAGCCAAATTTTTGGAAGGTCATTTTTGGGTCATCCAAGGTCACCCAGGGGTCATCTGAGGTCAAATTACTTACAACTGTTATATGGGCATGACACCTGGTGGTTACAGTCAACATTTAAAGTCAAATTTTTGGAAGGTCATTTCAGGGACATCTGAGGTCACCCATGGGTCATCTGTGGTCAAATTTCTAAAAACTGTCACAGGGGCATGAAACTTGGTGGGTACAGTCATCATTTAGAGCCAAAATTTTGGACAGTCATTGCAAGGTCATCTGAGGTCACTCAGAGGTCATCTGAAGTCAAATGACTAAAAACTGTTGTATGGGCATGAAACTTGATTGGTACAGTCAACATTTAGAGCCCAATTTTTGGGGTCAGTAGGGGTCATTTGAGGTCAAATTAGTAAAATTGTCAGATGGGCATGATACTTGGTGGGTACAGTCACCATCAGCCAGGTAATTGTGCCCAGCCGAGACCCACCAAAATTTAGGGATCAAAGGTCAAATTCCAATATTGGTCCAATCAAGCTCAAATTGAACAGGCAAATCGCCATGGGTTGTTGCAGGTTCATTTACTTCTACCAAAAGTAATTGTAAAAGCAGGCAATCGCGAAAGCAGGCGAGACTCGTGGTTCGAGAACCGCCTTGTTATAGTCAAAAACTAATCAATAATCCTATTGTTGAAATGGATAATAAGCTTCTACCTTAGATGGCTATAGAACTTTTAATAGCTCTGGTCTTTGTTTGCTTAAATTGCTAAATCCTGTTCAAGTGGTGGGTTACCAGGCATTGTATTTTGTACAGGTATGCATAACCAACAATTAACAATGAGAGAACTTTCTTAAACCTCGTTGACTTGGGGATGATTTGAAATGACCGCCAATTGTGACTGTTTGATATTTATTGCCAGCAATGTGGAAAAAGAGACACATGTAAAAATGTAAAAAGCTATAATTTTGTTGAAGGAGCAAAGTTTAACAAACCATAACCCCGCTTCTGGATATCGTTTGAAGTCAAATGATATACCATTTTTAAGTTTATGATGTTTATTTTTAAACACGAAATAAAACAAAATTGACACCGGGGGAGGAATTTACGGCTCATTCGCCGTGGACGGTCACATATGAACCCACATTGTGGCTTGTTGAGGAGTGTTGGATAGGAAGGATGTTACCTCATGATAAATAGTTGAACTATTATACTGATCATACTTGTGGATGGTAATTAATTACAAAGTGATTGGCCTGAAACAAAAATATCCATTACCTACAAATGAGAGCAAACAAACTTTATGCTCTACCACTATTCTAACTGGTACTTTATTAGTTAGAGATAGAGATTTTGAGGAAAGGCAAAGTAGATTTTACTTCAAGTAGTAATAATAAACATATTGAATAGCTGTTAGATATAGGTTGCAAGATAATAGGGGAAACTATTGAACAATTCTTGCTTGCCAAACAGCTAATTTAAGTTGAGTGAGTTGTGGGTAGATTTCTGCCAGCATTTCACTTGGCATTCTTCAGCCAAAACTTATGAACATGTGGGGGGGGTGCTGTTGGAGATGAATGTATTATTGAGACTGGTACCATCCGATGGTGCTCAACATTAATAGTGACTTAGCATTGTAGACTGCTGGTAGGTGGTACCTGCCACTGTCCCTGTTTAAACTGCCCCCTGTCTCCGGATAATTGGGCTATTCCAGTTGAGATCCATACACCCCCTATGAAAGACATGATCTTAATCTCCCACACAGGTGAAGTAGATTTCAAATGGAGTCACCCATTCTTGTAACCCCATTTGAAATTCACACTCCCTGTGTGAAAGATTAAGGTCATGTCTTCCATATGGGGTGTATGGATTTTACCCAGAATAGTCCAATTATGTGCTGCTTCACAGACATCTCTGTCAAATCTTGATGGATCTGATTGAATTATTTCGGTTTCATCGGTTGGAATTGTGTGCCCAGTGAATCTAGCATGTACGGCTGCAGCAAAGCTAGTCAAGTTGCAATTTACAGGACAATTGGTGCTAAAAGTGAATTTGATGTAATTGGTTTTGTAAAACATCAAGTTAACTGTGAATGTCACAGTGGGTCTTAAAATAAAGAAGTTATGATGTGTGTCAAATTGGTCCAGAATTTTGCGACACTTTCTCAAACACATTTTTATATTTGTATGCTTTTGAAAAGCAGTTAATTATTTGCAAATTCAGGTTTATTATATATATGTTTCTTGATACAGTATAGGTTATATTATAATTGATCAAATACTGCACACTTAAAACTACGGGGTCAAAAAATGACCCAAACAGGGTCGTTTTTTGACCCCAGCATAGTTATCAACTAAACACCCTACCACGGACGAGGTCATTTTGACCCCATTGGTCAGGGTCATTGCAATGACTACGTATTTGGGTCAAATAGTAACCCCATTGGGGTCAAAATATTACCATATTTCGGGGTCAAATGAAAAAAGGGTTGCCTTATTTAAACTCAATATTGACCCCATTGGCTGTGGTCATTTCAATGGGGTCAAAATATAACCACATTTCGGGGTCAAATGAAATGACACATTTGAAAGGGTTGCTTATACTAGGGTTACTCAATAACCACATTTAGAGGTTGTTTGGATTTTTTTAGTATGATGCGATGGATGGTATTGCTGGTCCCACCAGGACATAAGTGTGTCTCTGCACAGAGCAAGCGTAACCGGTACATAATAGTGCCGTGGTCGGCACCGTTTTTTAATGTCGACATGTCGATAAAATTCGTATACCGACGTCAACAGTGTGTCGACATAAAAAAAATTCTAAAAAAAAAAAAGAAAGAGAAATACTGCTACTCAAAAAAAAAAAAAAATGCCAATTTTTTTTACAAAGTTGGATACATTTGTATATTTTAATTACTTTTGCTTCTATTGAACAGCTAGCAATGCATACTAATTCAATGTGTCCCTAACTGTTCAATAGAAAAAAAAGTAATCAAAATGTACAAATTAATAAAAATTTGTAAAAAAAAATTGGCATTTTTTTTTTAGTAGCAGTATTTCTCTGGTTTCCAACCTTGAATAACAAGTAATTTTGGGCCTATAACTTACTTTTCTGGCCAAAAATATTTTTTGAAAATTAAAATTTTTTTTTTTTTTTTTTTAGAATTTTTTTTTTGATGTCGACATGTCAGGATACGTGCCGATGTCGACATTATGTCGACATAAGGCATGTCGACCACAGCACTAGTACATAAGCAGCAAATTTATACATAATACATCTGTGTATCATACTCGCACGCAGTCAGTCATCACCTCATGACAGTTCACACATTATAAGCTTACATGATATGTAAGCTTATAACAACTGATAATAACACAGTGGTAACAAAAGTAAGGAATTGCAAGGAATCCAATTATTACACTGGAATTTCAGTGACCTAAGACAAGCGATTCGTTGTTTATGATAAGAAATGAGGTACCGCTAGGATGTACCTCATTTCCTATCATATATAGTGAACCGCTTGTCTTGAGTCACTGAAATTACAGTAATAACGTTTTCAATCCCATCAATTGAAAACCAATTTAACCCCTGCAGAATAAATGCTGTGGTCCCCGTTGGTAAGGCCTATTGTGTGAATTTGTGTACTGTTGCCAAGTCACGTGGTACACAGGCGATGTTTTGCATTCCGATCATTTCTTGTTTCGTCATTATTTTGTCAGATTCAACAAGACTAGGTTGTGTTTAAAAATTTTTCTTTCGGAAGTTTTTTGCATATTTTACAATTTAACTATCGTTCATAAGTAGTAATCCCAGTAGCTATATATATTAATTTGGAAGTGTATTTACAACAATATTTCGTGGCGTGGACCATGTTTTCATTGATGGTTTTCGTCGGAAAAATACAACAAAATATGTGTGGCTGTTTGGAATTTCATGAACTTTGAGTGGAACATTGGGAGAAAAGGAGCCTATACCACCAGCTGGATCGAATTTTATGTCTATTTGCGCTATCACCGAGAGCATCTCGCCAGGTGCATGGCTGATAATTCATCAGTTATGAAAGTACAAGTGCGATCATAGGCTAATGATATAGTTCCAGTTTGGTTCCCTTACGATTCCAAAGTCTTTTTTACATGAACGGAAAATCGTTGTTGAATTTACGCACGAAACAACTAGCTGCAGCAATCAAGTAAAGTCGTCAAGATTATCATAGTGATGGAACTGCGGCAAGTGGAAATTGTGACATTGTCTGGGATTCTCTTAATAAAATAATACAAATAGTTGGACAAAACTAACCCGAGTGATAGAAAGGCGAAGTGGCTGGTATTTAAATGCGGAATGTGACAATTTTACGTGAGCGGGTCACCCTCGTCAGGCGTTATCCGGCAGCGGTGTTGAGAGCAGTCAAGATGATGAGTTGATTCGGTGAGAAATTTGCTTTTATAATCATTCCCGGGTTTTAGTAGCAGGCCTAGGCCTAAAGCCTAAAGGTAGAACACATTTGTAAAAAATGGGCATTGGAAGTATAAATAAACATTGGGTCGAGTGCGATTTATTTTATAATTTCACTTGACACGGTTTTAAGTTTTTCAAACTGTGATATTCACACAAGCAGAATGCAAAACCAGTTTGCCAAAACATTTCTGCTTGAATTGCTGGCCAAATAATCAAAAAGTCTCCAAAAATGTTTTAATTTGGTTTAAATTAAAAAGTCGAAAAAATCATTGGTTTTTTGAGGCCAGGAAATTGTCAAAAGTCGCAAAAATAAATAAATAAATAAAAATCGAAATTCGCCCAATTGGGCGACCAAATCATGATTTGGCAATACTAAATAAGCGGTCTCGATGATTGCGTAAATTGTTTACCGTCAATCAGTCCTGGGGATTTTGCAAATAGCCCATTTCTATGGCGTGCTATCAACAATATTGATCAACCCATTTACGAGAAATTACATAAGTTATTTATTAGAAGAGATCGTAAACAAGTGTTGGGCGATATGCAATATAGTAACATTGCTTGCGGTGCATTAGTGATGCGCGGTATATGATATCCTGATATTACAAGTGGGATATTCGTGAATCATTTAGTCTGATTAAAGAATGTTAGTGGCTCTTGGAAAAGCTTGAAATTACTGGAAGTCAAATTTTGGTTGGATTTTCATGAACATTCCTGGAAAATTGTTTAAAGCAATCGGTAAGGGTTAGGATATGTGAACAGCTTTCCTTTCTGGTATAAAATACTAACATCGAAGGGCAGCATTATAATTTAACAATTTTGGAGGTCGTTTTTCTGACATATGCAAAGGTTGTTGGATTTTGGTCATTCAAGGCAATCGGTGAAGGTCAAAGTTAGAGTCCTTCGTATATGTAAATTACAGAAAATATTAACAGTGAGTAGTAGCCCTATAATTTAACAATTGGAAGATCGTTTTATGGGTTTTATGACATATGCATAGGTGTTGGCATTTAAGGAATTCATAGAAGATGTATCATCAGGAAAGCAAAATTGTAGAGTCATCTGATGTAAAACAAGTTTGGTGGATCTTGGTACGATTCCTTTTACTTGCCCAAATTAACTCGGCATAGTTTTTACTAGATTTGGTTTTACTCTACTTGGCAGCATCTTTGTGAAGTTCGCCTAGATAGTGGGAACAGAGCACACTGCCTTTCCACTTGGACCTTCTGGCATATTAAAAAAGTTGAAAAGTAAATAAAAAGGTAAATAAATAAACAAAATAAATGGAAAAATAATCATGTTCAAGATCAATTCAATTTTCAACTCCTTAGTGTATAGTAAGGTAGTTTTATTAATAATCAGGCTTGTATATATGCAAAAGCCTTTGCTTGCACAATTTGCTTCCCTTTTTCTGTCTTCTTCATTGCAGATTTTGTCAGGTAACAGGAGGGAAGACGTGTTGCTTGTCGTGAGACTGGAGATTTGTTTATGACCACAATAATATTTGACGGTGATCTCATCATCAAGCATTTACCTATAATGGGTTTACTTCAGTTAGACAATAGACATGGAGCCATGTAACAGCTACATTGCAGCAATCAATGACTGATATTTGCACATTTTGAATTAACATTGAATGTTGCACGTTGCTTTATCTACAAACTACGTACAATGGAAGAATCATGTCAAGTGCTTTAAAAAAAAACATAAAATGGTGTACAATCTGGTAAGAATCACAAATCACGTACAATTGCACGTCGTCGTTGTCTTGTGGGTCATAAGTAATATGACTGACCTGGTATTGTGATTTTAAGAGTGTTGTTTCAACTCTGCCTGTCCAATCTAAGATGTTGCATGTTGAGCATTCACAAGGGACAGTCTATTTGGTTTTGAATGTCATCTGACCAATAGACCTCTGTTCCCAAAGTCCTGCAGTTGCTGCAATCAATCTTCTGACATTCTAAACATTTGACAGGTATGTACACTTGTACAGCATCATCTATTATTATACTTTCAGTTGTTAGGTACTCAAAAATGTTTAATGAAAGTATGCATAACATTTGGAATGCACACTGAATATGTGCACATGATATAGTGGATTAAGGAGATGTAAATTTAAGGCTAAATACAAGAACACTTAAGAATTCAACTGTCAGATTGGTATAAGTTAATAAGCAAGGAACGTGTCAAGTTGCTGCTTCAGAAGCATGAATGTTTGTTTTGTTTTTGTTTTTGTTTTTGTTTTGTATTGTTTTAAACGATCATCTTGTTCAGAACCATGAATTGCCCTATTGTATTTTACTTAATGAATATTTATTGAAAGCCAGTCTAGCATGTGGGATTTGATCGATTAAGTTTATTAATACTAAGGAAGGAATCAACTCCAGGTTGGCATGGGATAGCCTAGGCAGGGGCCAAGTACTATGCCCTCAAATTTTTCTTGTTCAACAAAATTGAAATCAAAAATTGTGGTCAAGTTTTTTCGTGAGGTCATGCAGCCGCCTAGTTATCACGTTGATTCAAGAAGTATGTTGACCTATTGTATTATAGAATGGGCATATTATCCTAGTTCTCTGTACACTTTTATAGCATGGCACACTTCTCGTTTGATGATAAAAAACATGGTGCGGGGCTTAGATGTACCAGAAATATAAACAAATGGCACACAAAATTGGTAGAGCAGAGTTAACGTGTCATTACCCACAGATATAGTTCATCCAGATATGCGTAATATTGACAAAACCACTATGGGTCTCCTTTATATCAGGCAAAAGAACATCCAGAGAGCTTCCCATATCCCCAGGCTTAACTGATGACAATTAAAGAATAAATAGAATATGTTTAAAAATCTGGGGGGGGGGGATTGGGAAGTTTATTCCTCATTCAGTTCTTGCATGATCCATTAACTTCTTTGGCAGAGATTTTCTAATTTGAAACATATATCTATTTAAGTATGGATAAGAAATGCACACAAATTAAAGTATGTAGACATTTTAGTATGGATCAAGTATCCAATTTAACCTGTCAGGGATTTCCCCTATATGAATGTGCGATTCCTGGAAACCATCTTACAGGAATATATATATTATATATTTTGCATGCACAAATATTGTTAAAGGTTTCAGCCCATATCATTTTATATTACTGGCTGTGCTCTTTGTGTGGATATTTATAATCTCCCTTGTTTGTAGTTCACTGGGGATGTGATTTCAGATAGGTCATCTGGGGTGCTATATTAAATATTCCTTATTTTATATTTATATTTTATATTAACAAGATATTATTCAGCTCCTCTGTAGGGGTCACGAGGGTGGTGACTTAAGATAGGTTTCATCTAGGTCCTCTAAAATATTCTTGTTTATTTTAAGATATTTATAAGCCCTTACTGTGTAGGTCACTGGGGTGGTGACTTTTGATAGTTCATCAGGGTCCTTTGTAAATCTAAATATCGTTTTGCTAATAAGTCCAGGTTTAAGGTGCTGATTCCTTATATGCATGCTATATATTTGTGTTACATACTTATTGCAAATAAATCATATATGTCTGTTGAGCGTCTGACAAAGACGCAAATCATGGCTTCCAATGTCATTATTTTGTCTGGGGTTAATAACGTTTTCAATCCCATCAATTGAAAACCAATTTAACCCCTGCAGAATAAATGCTGTGGTCCCCGTTGGTAAGGCCTATTGTGTGAATTTGTGTACTGTTGCCAAGTCACGTGGTACACAGGCGATGTTTTGCATTCCGATCATTTCTTGTTTCGTCATTATTTTGTCAGATTCAACAAAACTAGGTTGTGTTTAAAAAATTTTCTTTCCCACCCACCACACCCTTTGCAATTTTTCATATTGAGAGTATGGTAGTGGTGGTGCGGAAAAATTTATAAAGAAAATTTGAAGTTTCTATGTTAAAGTTAAAGAAGCAATTCTAACGTAATTGATAGAGCAAAGATTGGGTCACGATTCGTGATTTGATGATTGGTTTGGTGCAGTCATCTAATTCCTTTTGAGAGCGGTAAATTGCTCAAATCATGAAACTCTTGATAGGTGCCTTCCTTTGCTATATCAATCAAGAACTTCCTGCTGATAGTTGAACTTCATCGTGTAAAATGTACATCTCGGCGGAATATCTCTCCTTGGGCTAATAAGCATATAGTTAAATGTTATCTCATATGTTACAGCTTATCAAACAAAAAATTAAAAGAAAAGGATGAGATAGCTGTAGTTGATTAAAAATATACACATGTCTAACCATGTCATTTGAAGTGAGCAATGCTAAAGCATTAGCATCAATTTAAATAAATTTAAAATCCGCTGGCAGAGATTTTCTAATTTGAAACATATATCTATTTAAGTATGGATAAGAAATGCACACAAATTAAAGTATGTAGACATTTTAGTATGGATCAAGTATCCAATTTAACCTGTCAGGGATTTCCCCTATATGAATGTGCGATTCCTGGAAACCATCTTACAGGAATATATATATTATATATTTTGCATGCACAAATATTGTTAAAGGTTTCAGCCCATATCATTTTATATTACTGGCTGTGCTCTTTGATTGGATATTTATAATCTCCCTTTTTTGTAGTTCACTGGGGATGTGATTTCAGATAGGTCATCTGGGGTGCTATATTAAATATTCCTTATTTTATATTTATATTTTATATTAACAAGATATTATTCAGCTCCCTCTGTAGGGGTCACGAGGGTGGTGACTTAAGATAGGTTTCATCTAGGTCCTCTAAAATATTCTTGTTTATTTTAAGATATTTATAAGCCCTTACTGTGTAGGTCACTGGGGTGGTGACTTTTGATAGTTCATCAGGGTCCTTTGTAAATCTAAATATCGTTTTGCTAATAAGTCCAGGTTTAAGGTGCTGATTCCTTATATGCATGCTATATATTTGTGTTACATACTTATTGCAAATAAATCATATATGTCTGTTGAACGTCTGACAAAGACGCAAATCATGGCTTCCAATTTCATTATTTTGTCTGGGGTTAATTGGATTCCTTGCCCCAATAATGTACATAACTTTTGTTACCAGTGTGTTATTATTTTTTGAGAAAAATGCAAAAATAGTCACAAATTTACCACAGGGGTGTAGTACCCCCCTTAAAGATGAAGATGATCTGTGGTTAGAAACAGATGTTAATTCTTAACTAGCTTGAGTACTACAATGTTCGATCTTTTCATTTCACACTGGCCTATGTGCCAGTCCAGTGTAATAACATATCAAAAGAATTGTTATAAACTTTATTTTGGTATGGAAAATCCATTTCCAAAAGCAAAGAGAACAGTTGAAACTGTAATAACCACAGTACAAGTGTGATTAAACAGTAGTAATCTCCAAGCAAATTGAAGTGCTTGAGAAGATACAAGTGTTCTTTTCAGTAGCTTGTGTCAGCAAAAAGAATCAAATATCAAATGTTGAAATTGATCTACTTATATTTGAATTTAAAATGTTTTTTTTTGTTATGTAACATCATACCCAAGAACATAAATTGTCCAAAATTCCTCTTGAAGGCTTGGCAGACCTTTTTCAGATATGTTTAGATATAGGCATATATTTGGACACTTGCAGCTATTGTAGGGTTGTTTTCTTGGTTTCAAGCCAACGATACTGTCGCCTAATTCTTTGACAGTATTTTGGGTCTCATTTCAGGCATTTAGTATTCTCTTGGTCGGGCTGACGTCACAAAGGGGAAATAGCCTTGTAAAACCAGAATGCGCATGTGCAGTTTCCCTTTCCCGAGCTGGTTGCTATGCGCACACTTGGGCAAAGTGAATGTGATCTTGCAGTACACAATGCTCGTGTATACAGCGCGTAAACAGTGCGCAGTGCTGCGTCTCTGCTGAGGTATGCGTGCCTTCAAAGTCGGCACAATGTGTGCGTCCGCGTCGGTACTTTGTACTTCAGAGTAGACTGACTGTAGTTATGTTTTCCAAAATGTTATTGAAACTAAAAGTCACTGCTAGATAAATTATAATTGAGAATTTATTTTGGATCCACATTATTTTGTTTCAAACAAAGAGAAATGGTAATGATACGCAGACACATGGAAGCTCATGGAGAGTGAACCTTCAAAGTCTCAAATCACTATGCATACATACAAAATATTGTGCCTTTTTCCACCCTGATGTGGCACTGACATCAGTGCGCATTTCATCAGGTGCAGTTCCAATTAGGTAGCGAACGTTCAAAGCACTGGTGCACGCACTCAAAGACACTGCATACATGTGCAAAAAAGTATTGCCTCAACTTGTTGATGTCACAGCCACATCAGAGTGAAAAATATTACATTTATAAATAGGGTTCCAAGTAAAATATTGAAAATTAATACAAATTATTACGTGTTACTGCAATCCCAAATGCTCATAATCCTGATTGGCCATTTCTAAAACAATATGGCTTTAAAGGGGGAAATTCCAGCAATTGGAGTCCATCTTGAAAAAATGTATGGCAGTTGTGTCATATCTGTTAGCGCTGATCATAAAGATTGCAGATCTATTGAAGTTAATCAAGTACCTGTTAAATATTAAATTGCGTAATTAATTAGATATCTGTAAGCACAGATTAATGGTGATAGAATTGTATTATCATCACTTCCAGTAATTTCTAAAGGTTTGATTGTGTTTTATAAAATTATGCACTAATCATTCAATTTATGAATTTATTTTTTCTTGCTCTTTGTTTTTTCTCCAGGAATTTCCATTGAAAGCTGAAAGGAACAATTACAAAAATTCTTCCAGCAGTGGAACAGTAGATTTTGAAGATTTGTGTTTATTTCACACAGCTTTGATTGAAATCTACAGGATTTCAGCTTGATTACTAAATAGGTAAGTAAATCTTTGTTTTATAGAGAGTATTGATGATGCCTATTGCGAATGGTGTAAAATATTGTTGTTATCTCCAAAAAAATGAAATGTTTGTTCCAGGACATTATTTTGTTAAGGGCAAGGTATTCACACACTGCGGCCTTGTAAACTAAGACAAGCACACAGCGCCAAATCCAGCAGCTGCTCCATCTTGGCACAGATTCTAGAATCTGTGCTCTTGGCCTGGATAGTATTCAAAAGGTGTAGCTTTTGGAATCGGAAAGTAATGCAGCAAGCGTTTCTGCATTACTTTCCGATTCCAAAAGCTACAAGGACATGATAACCATGGACAATCAACAGGGAACTTGGAGTATTTCCATAAGGAAGGACTGGTCTAAGAAACAAACAAAAACAAACAAATAAGTGTATCATTTATAAAGATCAAAGCCTAACAATTTTGAACTTTGCACAAAGAGTTCATTTTCTTCCTCGCAGATGGTACTCCACCTTTCATCAGTGACAGTAAGCCTGTGAACTGTATCATCAGGTCATGACCTTTTTGACCTTTGATTTAATCACAGTCTCATAAACTTATGGAACTTTGAACCTGCCCCCATCCTGGTTAAGTGTATCATTGCACTATGTAGAATGGACATGTATGTATGTAAAACAAGTGATAACCTGATGGTCACATTCTGATTAACCTTTACCAGTTAAAAATATGAGCATGATGAAATCAAATGATTTCATGACCAAACCAATAAATATTTAACTGCCTTTTGAAATGTGACTTATCCTATCTAATTAATAATACAATTAAGTTAATGATGGTAAACTACCTTGACTATTGAGACATGGCTGTCTGTTTCAAAGTTTTTTTACCTTTTCAATGTTAATTCATAACCGTATGAATATATGCGATGCATGTGATCCAGAGATGTAAATGTAGGCCATTAATATCTACGATTGTTGTCGACAAGGCTGTTAACAATATTGTCAACAAAGCATTTTCCCCGATTGTCAACAAGCATGGAACAATTGTTGACAAAAAATAGTCACTAAAATATTAGAGATAACCTTAAGATATGCATAACATCGCCATTATTTATTATATCACTCATACATCAATTCTAGACAGCTCAGTGGTTGATTACCATTTGCCCTTTTACCATCACCACTCCGTGTGATAGTCTTTACCATCATGTGCTTTGTCGTAGTGCGCCTGTGCGCCAAGCCGTGCTCTGACTCTTGGACTCGCCAATTTAGTTATGGGGTGGACCCCAAAATGTGAAGTATATCACCGCAAAACATGGTGTTATGTTGATGAATAAATGTATTTCCTACCTTAAATAGTACTTTAGTAATAGAATTTATGCATGAGTGATATAAAACAAATATTAACTGTCTTAAATTTGTGTAATGGTCGAAATATAATCACTCGGTGAAAGATGTATTGTTCCAATGGAACAATCCATCTTTCACCTCGTGATTATATTTCGACCATCACACTCATAGACAGTTAATATTTGTATACCATAAAATAACTGCATCAGTCTTCATTCGTAAGTGGTGCAGATTATCTGTCCATTACAATCCCAAAATTCTGATGATGCGTATAATGTGGTGTATGGTAATAATTTGGTGTAAATAAATGATGCACAATGTGGTCTCTGAACTTGTATTTTGACTTTATTGAATTTGAAATATTGCTTTGTCCGCAACTTGTCGTCGTCGGATCTTGAGATTTGACGATTGTCGACAATGTAAATTCTACTTGACAACTGAAAAAAAAATATATAAAAAAATTAAGTTCTATATTTTCATGAATCAAATTTGTAAATTGGCAGCAATGAATGACAATTGTAACTTTGCATTATCTGTTTTATGGTCATTGCATGAAATTGTTTGGGTTTGTGTTGGGCCTCAGTATTTTAAATCCAATCAGATTTCACGCAATGACCTCAAAACAGATAGAGGGTAGTTTTATTGTCTAATCATTATTGTCAGTTTATCATTTAGCATCAAATTGAAGCAATGTCCAAGTAGAACCGAAGATAAGTTTAATAAAGTGAAAATAAAAGGCTTCTTGCATCAATTTGAGTAGGTATATATTTTTTTTAAACTTATCACTAAAAGAAACTGTTTATCCCTCTTAACTCACATATCCCATTTCATCTTTCGTAAGGTATACATGTAATTATTTCTGGGTTTAATTAATGCAAGCTCAAAAAATGCTGTCAAGGTCAGAAAATTATAAATAAAAGGGGATGAGGTGTTTAGAAGGGTACAGTAAGGTGGTAAGGGTATGTGTCTGGCTATAGTGGCATTACCAGACTTTTGCAATATGGGAGGGGCTGCAAGGGGGGTAAAATCATTGTATAAGGGACAAAACCAGCCCTTTTCCCATAGACACTTATAAACTATCATTACATTTAGGGACTGGGGAGATATTGGGGAGGAGGTGGCTCACTCTGATTATGCATCCCCCATCAGGGTAGCTCAGGGTTGATGGTAATAGTATTAGATGGCACTGAGTGTTGAGTGAAGACAGTATGTGATGTGATTCAGCAAAATCAGTCGGAAGTTGGAAATATTGATTTTCAGATACAGGCAAACAAAGGAAATACTTTCTTTTGCTGTCTTTTGTTTTGGAATCACTTCAACTGTTCATATCTTAGGAACTGAGCGTTCAATTTTATGGGATTTTCTGCAAAATGTAGCTTTGCAAATGCTTTATAAAATGATGTATATAGAAATTGAAAATTGAATATGCCCGACTTCAGACTGATTTTGCTTGATCACAGCACATATATTGTAATTTTCATCATTATTCAAGGTTTTTATTTGTTTAACTAGTTAAATCAGCAGTTCTTAACTTTATTTAGATAATTACTACAGGGAGTCTAACATTTCAAACATACATGCTTTAGGGGGAAATACACCCCAGTTTCTTACGGTTACCTTTGTATATTTGAGTTGGTCACATGGCCAAATATCAGCAGCTGGCAGGTTATTTTTGACATGTGGGCTGTCTGTTGAGAACTTTTTTTTTTGGCCTAAATGCCCACAATTAATTTCCTTTTTCTCCAACCTTTATCACATTGTCAAATGAGATAAACAGACACCGTGCAATATATTTATGTTTCTTCCCTTTCCTCTGCGGATTTAAAAACCATTTAACACCTGACACCTGCACGCTATGATAGAATCACCTCTTCTTCACTAAACCATACTTATGACGTGACTCGCAAAGATTGCAACTCACCATATCGCTACTCTCCACTTCTGCAAAGCAGAGATAAAGGTCCCTTACTTCTATGACTTCAACTAAGGCCATGTAATAATCTGTATTGCCCTAGCATTTTAATTAGGCTTAACAAGGTGTTAACATATGGTCGTTCATCTATGCAACAGATATTCGCTCATCCAATAATTAGCGTAAGCGATGGTCATGTAAGAGCATTTCCACTATTCTGTTGGCCATAAACAGATACACACATATTGGCTAGAGCCTTAAACAGATTTGAACTTGATGAATAAAAAATAATCAAGGATTATTTTGTATTGTGTAATATTGGCGTGATTAGTTGTTATTGAGAATCAAAGAGGGTGCTACTAATATCTGGCACCTGCACCTAGGGAGAACTGCATCATTGGAAGATGAATACCCATTGCTGTCTTGGTGTACTTGTAGCTACCTTAGTTGGTAAGTCATTGTTCTTAATTTATAATTAGTTAACTTTGATTTTGATTAATAAATAAGTCTTAGAACAGCTGAATGATTACTTGCCTGAAAAAAATACATTGTGTACAGTCAGTGTTATATTTGATGTGAAACAAATAGACAAGTAAAATGTGGTTTATATGACTGTGCTGTATTAATCTGTTTTTTTAAGTATCCGCATTAGCGTCATTGGTTAGCAGATTTTATGGGTTAAGATGTGGATTAAATTGAAATATTTGGTTAATTAGGGAAAGTGTTAATTAGCAGCAAATGATACTAAGGGCCTGACTTTTATTCATGGTTTTCTTTTAACAATGCAAACCTATGACGAATTCAGGTGTTTTGTGAGTGAAGAAATGTTTGCAATTTGGACTGATTAATCTCTGGTATGAATTATGAATCACCTCAATTGATTTTTTGCAAGTATATGATTTGTAGAATGAACTTTTGCAAAACATCAAAGTGTCATTTTTCAATAATATATTGATTTAGATGATGAAAATCAATTTTTTGACTGCTTCAACCAACAATACCTAGTCTACCCTTAACAATTAAAAAGGTATAAGTGGTCAAGCTGAAGAAATAAGCACAGATGGTTCCAGGGTTTGAAAAAATTATAAACTGAGCTCAAAAAGAAATTTATACATTTTCACAAGGTCATATCTTAAAATACTGTCCACCAAAATGAACCAAAATTACACATAGGATTACTTCAATACTCTACTCTAAACACATGCCAGTAACAAAGCAGTTGGCCAACTGACACAACAGAAAAATGCGCTGATGTGGAACAGCTTTCTGGACCATATTCACAGCCCAATAATTGGCACCCAGCTCAAGAGATCTGTGAGAATGTGTACAAGATCCTTATATAGATGATAATTTCCAAAGAATAAATGGAATAGTATAGTGTGGAAGGGTGCTGCTTTATACTTTTTACACACTTGTAATTTTTCACAAGGTCATAATCTTAAAACTTTGTTCATCAAAATGAATCAAAATTACACACAGGAAACCAAAATGACATATTAAACACAAATTAATTTAATGTGGAATAAATTAGAATGAAGTAGAATAGAATGGAATAGTATAGAATCATGAGAACGGGAACATATAGAACATAATAAAATGGAATAGCAAACCTTCAGACCCATTTCCCCCAACTCCCAAAGCAGGTGGCCCCATCCCCAGTATACCAAATGACCCTGCTTGAGTAATCAAATTAATTTGTTTCCAAAACAGTTACATTTAATTGGCACTGGTTAGATTCCGCTGATGTGATATGTAATACTGCATAATATTCTCATAATTAGTCATTGCTATTGATTCCTGAGATCTTCTGGCCATGATTTGAAATTGAAAGGATTATATTTGGTCAAAAATGCAACGCGAATGGAAAAGAATTCTATTTTAAGGTCTTGTGAAACTAATTTTGTTGTCCTAAATTAATTTTGATTAATGATCAGTGTTAAGTATATTAAAGTTCCAGACTTTATAATGGCCTTAGATTGTAATGAGCTAAAGGAACAAACAAATCATTAATGAAGCTATAAATGTAACTTTGGCCTTTTAAAAGAGCACATGAGCAACATAATTTTAACCTCCCTAATGAACTAGTCTAGTTCATAGGGCTTCATTATATTTGAGATACCTTGAACAAGGTTATAGAATGATGTGTGAAATCCAATAGACTTTAGAAAGTATCATTGGTTTCAAACCTGTTGTACATTAGTTGTAAACAGGTGGAGTACTACAGGAAATTACAAGTAATATCAGATTTCTATTTATGTGCGGTCAAAATGACTTTGAAGTGTAAATATTATGGTGGTTCGAACATTTTGGGTTTTAAAAAGGCTAGATATATTCAACTTAATGTGGAAGAAGGTGCCATTCATTACCCACTCATAATTTATGAAACAACACTATTTGAATGAAATCTTTCCTTTTTATCCCTCTCTGCAGCCCATTGCAGTGCACAGATTATCTGGCAACAGCTGCCAGCTAAGACAACCTGGACGCCATGGTTGCAACCAGTTGAGTCTGTGGACCTATTTGATCCGGAATGGTCACCGAATGCTCCAATCCCAATGAAGAGCTTGCCTAATACAGTCACAAAGTCAAGAAATGATAATGACAGCCGTGAAAGGAATAGGAATAATGGAAAAGGAGGAGGCCGTGGAGGAGGAGGTGATGGTGGTGGTGGAGGTGGTGGTGGAGGAGGCGGTGGAGGTGGAGGAGGAGGTGGTGGTGGAGGTGAAGGATCAGTAACAGATTATCCTAATGGTGGTGGTGGTGGTGGTGGTGGTGGTGGTGGTGGTGGTGGTGGTGGTAGAGGAGGAGGAGGAGCAGGACCTGGCCGCTACCCAGCAGTTCCACCTTTCTATCCACCATTTGGAACAGCAAATCCACCAGCCAACCCACCAGCCTACCCACCACCTTACCCACCAGCTAACCCACCAGCCAATCCACAACCACGACCAGGCCGACCACCATTAACAGGCCCAAAAATAGCTATACAAAACCGAGTCCCAGATTATTTTGCTAAATCTGCATCTTCAGGTAGTAAGTCACTTGCTGGAAGGACATCAGGGATTATAGTTGGTGTGTTTCTTGTAATAGTGGTGTCAGGACTAGTAGCAGTACTTATCATGAGGAAGAGATTGCAAGCATCAAAGCATAGATATTTTCCTAAGGCTCAACCAAGAGTACAGTTATCATATGCTCCACAATTTGTGTGATTGTATGGGCAAGTTTTTTTTCTGAACTAGTGGTTAACATACTTGACCCAAAGTGTGTGAGAACATTGTACAGTGTGCATGCTGGATGTGTGCCGTAAGCAGATCTGTCTTGCTCATTCAATTTTGAATGTCAATAGAAGACAGGGCCGTAGCAAGGTTGAAAAATGTGGGGCAGCCATCACAAATATGGGGCGGCCAAATTAAAGATACAAAGAAAAACAAAACAAATTTCTCAAAAAGTGGGGCGGCCATGGCATCTCCGGCCACCCCGCTTGCTACGGCCCTGATAGAAGATATAAGTAGAACCATCATTTTCGACAGGTTGTTTGCTGCTGGGACAGGCAGAATTAATGCTTATGACATAATGCTAAATGAGATGTATGAATATTATATGGTGTACACAAAGGAGGGCAGTATTTCATCTGCATAACATGCTCAATCTGAGGTTATTGACGGACGTGTTGATAATACGCATTCCGTACAGTATGTGTATTGTTATATAGAGGGCCATACTACAGGCTGTATGCATTGTAATGTACAAAGAGTAGCCTGGGTTCGGAACAGCAACCTCAGATTGTGTATTGTCTATTCAACTGGGTAAAATGGTTCTTAACCATGCAGGGTGATATTATCTTCACATATAGGTTGATAAGATAGCAACAGAGGAATGTACCTTCCATGAAAATGTCTCAGGTTTATTGTGCATATTAAGTTATATCAGCCATTGGCTTAAAAGTCAGCCTTCAGCTTGAAAACCAACCAATGTTAGAATATTACCACCAAAACATTGTAGCAGTTTACACACTTGTCTAGCATTGTATGTCTGCCGAGGGTTTCTTGCAATAGCAGAGAAGAACAAAAAGTAGGGAAAATATCATTTTGATGAATTAAATGATCAATTGGCAAAGAAAGTCTACCTGATCCTGTGCAATTGGTATATTTTAACACATATGCATGATTTTAGAGTGTAATAGAAGGATTGGATGGACAATTAGCCTTTCGAAATATGGCGTGCACAAAAGGAGGGCAGTCTTTAATCTGGGTAAAACCCTGCAAATTCTAAAGACTTTACCCACTTCATGCAGTGCCATCCTATTGTGTCCACCATATCTCGAAAAGTCTAATGAGCCATCACTTTCCAATCTGCCAAAAATTATGGCAATAAGTTAGATCCTGTAGGTTATCTGTTCAAATCAAAGAGATTAGTCAAGGAGAGTGTGAACTCTGTATGGCATTAATCATTTGATATTGGGCCAAGAGTCTGGTCTCTCCTAGGGTAACCTCTTTGGTTGTACTGTAATTCATTTTTGCTTCCTTGTGGTTGTGATGTCACTGTCTGACACACCCATGAAATACATTGATATGCTGTCTTTGTGGGTGTATATACACCAGGCACAAAAAAGAAACTCGTCAGTTATATTCATCCTTGCTGTTCAATAACTTGATAATTTTGGATTAATCTGAAATATACATTTTATTAATTGGACTTTTCTTTATCATTTGACACCCTGTTCGTGAACATTGAGCAACAATTGACCAAGATATGCGCCTCTAAACTCTCAAACCCCAAAATGAAAAGTTGCAATTTTAACGATGACACTGTGTGCTTTATTGATTGGCCCGTGGTGCTTGTGTGCAATACAACGATGCGTTCCTATTGAAAATCGTTGAAAATGCAACTTTTGATTTTTGGGTTTGAGGCTTTGGGGGCGCATATCTTAGTCAAATCTTGTTCGTTTTTCACGAACATGGTGTCAAATGAGAAAGCAAAGTTCAATTAACAAAATGTATATTTCAGAATAATCCTATATTATCAAGTTATTGAACAGCAAGGATGAATATAACTGACGAGTTTCTTTTTGTGCCTGGTGTAAATCATTATTAAATGTTTGATATGCTGTCTTTGTGAGCATTTCTTAATGCTATGATCAGTGGAGAATGCATGCACATCACAATCTCAAAGAAGCCAAAAATGCAACTAAGAATCCAAGATTACTGTATGTAAATATATAATTATTTGTAAGCATGTGTGAACTCAAGTTCCATCTTCTCTTGAAGGAGTAGGTAGTAACTGTAATGAAGTGACACATATGGTTTATACATGGTCCTTCATTTCATGCACATGATTTTTGATGCAACTTTGTAAAATATACAGGCTGCATCAAAATGATTGGTACCCGTCAGTTTCCAGTGATAATGGGCAAGACTACCACTTCAAAATGCAACATAGAGGCTACGAGGTACACCTTATTTATAGATGAATGCTATAAACGGTCATATGAAACAAACCAATCTTAAAGATCCATATTGCATATTGAAGAAGCATGTGGCTTGTCAATAAACACCAAAAACTGATAGGTACCAATCATTTTGATACAGCCTGTATACCTCATTACTTCATACTAATACAGACCCAATGGATAATGTGATAGTTCACTGTTAGAGAAAACTGTATTGGCATTGAAAGAAATTTAAAGATATAAATGACAACCAGTGAAAATATTCACTGACCATCCAGGATTTGAACCTGGGACCTTTGGATCACTGGACTGATGCTCTACCAACAGAGAGCTAATGAGTTAGTTGGTGAAGAGCAGCGATGTTCATGAGACATGAGTTCACTTGGTATACCATTGGTCCAGTGATCCATTGTGGATTGTGGATGAGGCAAAAAGTGCAGTAAATTGTGTACATATACTCCTTAGCAATATGTAGGAAATGTGCTGTTTAATAGTATGCATTGCTGTGTGAAAATGGATGGTAAAAACCACTATTCTAACTTTCAGCTTTCTACATATAATAACTTTGATGGTGCTTCCTCAAAATGTTTTCCTCTTGCAGATGATATTTTACATCATTGAAACTACAGTCTTGCAATGCATGCATGATAAAAATCTCATCTCATGTGTAGAGGACTACCTGCACTTTTATACTGATTGAAGTTCTTTACACTTTTCATAGTAGCATAAACATGCAGGAAATGTGGCCCTGAATGGCTGACTGAATCATGTCATAAAGTAGGGGTACATGTACCTCATTTGCAAAAAAGGAACATCTGAAGGATGGTACATGAACATGATGAACTGATATCAGGGCTTGTATTTGAATTAGATTCAATCATGTTTCACCGTTGTTCATCACCGTTTAACAACGATGCGTGCGCGTCGTCTGCGTGGTTTACTTCGCGAGGGCAGCTTTAGCTGCCCGAGTTAAGTGAACCACACAGACGACGAGGACACATTGTTGTTAAACGGTGATGAACAACGATGAAACATGATTGAATCCTTTCAACAACGAAAAGAAGCTAAAGATCGTATAATTCACATGATTATTTCATGAGGAATGTTAGTTAATCATTGCCCTCAGCCTTACAAAAACTTCGATGATTTCTCTGTTGATATCGGCAATAAAACTACAGAATAAAACTGCATGTTTAGCCGCTGCCTGAAAAAATATTGAATTCAACTCGTAAAGCTTGAATACGCACACATGTTCCAGGCATGACGAATTTTACGCGCTCCAGCGTAACGCGTAGTCTCGCTCGCGTTCGCGTATACGCTACAGTAAAAGTGTGGGTTCATCATGGATTAACAACGGTTGGCTCCTGTACAAAGGTATAGGAAGAGTTGTTGAAAAGTTAATGAACATTTTGTAGAGTAACTTTTGATTGTGGAGACTTATGGTATTTTGTAACACTCATAACTGATGTGCGCATACCAAACCCCAAATCTTTATAAATATCTGATCCTGGAAATTTGAGCTAATGAGATTAATTAATGCTGCAAAATATCAACCTTCAAAGATGTGCCAATAAAGAATGTCATATCCAGTGTATCACTCCGCATGACATACATATTATTAGTCATTTGTATAAGAAGGACATGATGCTATAAATGGACTAACATCAGTAAGATCTAAAACCAGAGTAGATATCTTACCCTTCCCAGAATCCTTTGCAACATGATATTTCACCTTTTTTCATCAAAACTTTGTTCAGGTTCCCTCTGTTTTCATGTTGAGAATAGACTAGCTAAACATGGGTTGATAGTCAAGAAATAAACATATTTTGCAAGATCTGGATGTGCTCTGTTCATTGAGGTACATTTCGTCACTATCGACCCATGTTTCACTAGATAGCAAATCAGTACAGAAAATTGAAATGGGAGAAATGCATTATGGGAAATGTGAGAAATGCATTTTGGAAAATGTAAGATACCTTCTCTGGTCTAAAACATTGTACTGACAGGACCAATGAATGTGATTGTACATTCATAGAATGACCTTTGAATGTGTTGTGGACAAAAACTCATACTCTACAGCTTGAGATTAAATTTTGAGCTATAGGCCTAATTAGTAAATCAAGGTTAGTGAACGAAGTCACTGACAATGAGACTATTTTGTGTCATAGTGCATCTTCCAAACATGCTCATCTGTCAGGACACAGTTCTGCAACTCCAATATCCTTGTACATTCATAGAATGACCTTTGAATGTGTTTGGTACACACTCTCATACTCTACAGATTGAGGTCATCTGTTGAGCTATTCATCAAGTTGTTGAGTGGATGATATTGAACTGTGTCATCTAAAAAGATGTCATTTTTGGTAAATATCAAAGCTGGCAATGTCACCATTACGTGTGTGTGTGTATAACCTGATTTAGATAGACCTTATAGAAAATGTACTTTAAGCTACCTTTTGTTAACTGATATTTTTAGCTGGAGACAAAGTGTCAGTTTTGAGTATTGGCTTATGTGATTGACTTTCGGCTAGATCACATGAATGATCTGGAAATCAGTGAGTAGGTTATCTCAAAATGATTATAGTACCTATAGTTGCGTGACAGTATCCTTGTTATTTTAGAGTTTACATGTCAATTCGTATTTTACAGTACAAAAGAATATCAATCTTTTTGTAACTTCAGATTGAATGAACAGAAATTGTCTGATGATATAACATCTTGTACTAATCATGCTCATTATTTTGAGACAACTGGAGGTAGATCAATAGAGCAATGTGCTGTATTAGTTGATTTCTTAATGTAAGAGGTCTGTGGTTCACATCGTTAATGTTTAGTGGAAGTAATGCTCTTTCGTCCCGGGATGGTTTCTCCAGCACTTTTGAATATTATTCAAGAGTGATATGGTTATAGCCACTTTAAAAGTGACTCCTTGTCACTATTTAGCTTTCCCTGTTTTTGTTTGTTTTCCTACTGTTCTGCCCTATCCTTCCGGGGTCAGCATCTGTATCAGACTAGTGAGACTACATATAGTTTGAACAGTAAAGCATCAGCAGTGCACCATGACAAAGGCTGCACAGCAACTTGTGCTGATGGTTAATGTAGCCTACCTAGCCTATCAAAGGAGAACAGTATCAAACACTGAAACTTGGATTAAATAAGGCAAAGAAGTTTGTCAAAATTTGGGTAATAGCATAGTTAGAACTCTTTTATGATACTATACTTGAAGAATTTGCTTAGCGCAGCCATCATAGTTATGTCTCTATTGCACTCTTACAATGTAGTGTCTTAAAATAGAAACCTTCCAGATGAATGCTGTCTTTAGAAATAAGGTTCATTGCAATGGCATGAAGCCAGGGTAAAAGAGAAGTCCCTAAACTTTCAGTCACCTAAAAAGGTTCCGGGTACACCCACAACATAATAATCTTATGAATGCAAGAAAGCCAGAAACATACATGTACACAGTATGTAGCTCACTGTCATCAACTGATGTAACCATAGACCCTAAAAAAGAAGGGACTTGTAACATGCCGGTTGCCTTTGAAATGATCCTCCACTTGATCATAAAATTAGGCAATGGACCCTTGAAAATATTTGCGTGTAACTTTTGTTATGTGCCATATATTGTGACTGTTTATCAATGTTTGTGTAGCGTCCTAAAAATATGTGTTCAAAACCAAACACAGACAGCAAGTCAATTTGAACACAACTGCACAGTCTCTGACACAACTATGCAGTCACCAGATAAGTCTGACAGTTTTTTACCACATAAGTTTCCCCGGTAAGTTTCTCAGTCGTCGACCCAAAAAGTTGACTTCAGATGTTATGGATTGATGACGTCAGAATGAGTTGACATCAAAACACATGTGTAATGAGCAGCTGTGATATGATGCATGTCTTTTTATGTACACAGGCATGTATGTAAAGATGTAACAAATGTTCAAGATAAAGTCTGTGATGTAGGAATCATGCAAATGTATTACGCCCATGGACCTGGATGTGACATCATTTCAAGTCAGTAACTCCCGGGGCACTCACATTTCCCAGCTATCGGGTATGTGCCGCTGGCGCGACCCCTTTTTTCAGAGCCACTGGCCGTTCCTTAGACCCTCTGAATTCATTGTTTGCCCGCTCTGAAGCCCCAAAATTTTTCTAGCCGTTCCATAGACCCTCAGATCATCGATTTCCGCTCTCATCGGCATCTTGAGAGACGTGTTTTCTGTCCTACTATTTCAAGCCCAAAAGCAGACCCAAAAGCTACTTTTGCGAGCCCAAAAACTTCAAAGGGAATTTTCCATTAATTTCTTCCCCATTGAAACACATTGTAAGGAATAAGGTGAACTTTGGGTGGGATTTTGGGCTCCTTTAGTAGTGGCAACACTGGTTGACTGATAATAAATAAACATTGCAGCAATGCCGATCGCATGAGAGTCCAGCTGGTGAACATTTAGCTAGAAATAAATGATTTTGAGATCTCTTTTTGGAATAAAATTGCCAAATATGAGGAAAAGTACCTTAATAATTATGTACACATCCTTGCAGCTCTCCATAAACAATGAATTAAAAGGTAATTTACGATCTACTGGTCTATTAAAATCGGGAGTGGAATGGCTGTCAAATTCTGCACACTTCACTCAATCATCTCATGGTATAAGCATGACAGTTCAATGTAGTCTAAATGTTTTTCTATTCGCACTGAAAAAATAATTCTTGTGGGTTTGTTTTTATGGTGGGCTTTTGTAATGCTGCTATAATTATCAGTAGGCTAATAGCATAGATTGTAGGTCTACAGGGTCTAGTAATTTTGATTTGAATGCTGTTTTGCTTTGTTGAGGTTTCCATCGTAATGGGCCAAACCAGACCTATTTTGCATTAATGATTTTCCTGATTAATAATTTAATGCACAATTCAAAGTGAAGTCGATTCCTTCAAAAATCTGTGGCAAAGACGCAACAAAGTTGAGCCCTGGTTTGGCCTGCGTGGTTTAGTTTGCCGAGATTTTTCAGATTTTGGCGGCCGATCAGTTCCCAAGACCCCCTTTTGGCCAGTCAATCAGTTCCCAAGACCCCCCTTTTTGGCCAGTCAATCAGTTCCCAAGACCCCCCTTTTTGACCGGCCAATCAGTTCCCTAGACCCTCCTTTTTGGCTGGCCGATCAGTTCCTTAGACCTCAAGTTCGAAACTGGCGGTGGCACACCCCTACCAAAAAAAAATTCGAGTATTTTCAGCCCATATCAGCTCCCCAAGTTCTTGTACGAGTAACAAAGGCAAACAAGTAGCTAATTCAAACTTCAATGCGCTGAAGTCTAACGCCTGACCAGTTGAGCTAACTTGACTGCTTCAGGGGTGTAGCCAGGGAGACCAGGACATTTGTTCCCCTAGGTTACTCATAATCAGGGCATCACTTTTGTTTAAATCAGTCCGAAATGTGAAATTTGCCCCTTAAGCAGCCTCAGCAAATAATATGGTCTATATATATACTCGGCTTTCTACCCACGCTATCGAGGAAGTTTTAAGTTATTTTCCTGTTTTGAATTTATGTAGCATAACTGCTATCAATCTTTGATGTCATAATATTTCCTGGGAGTCTAAACTTATTTTAAATCAACTAGATATTAACTGGTTCAAAAACTATAAATGAAAGTTTCATAAGTATTGTTAGATAATTATTATTAATTAATCAAGGAAAGTGGGTTGTTTGTCTCTAGAATTAATTTAACATCCCCAAAATGTTCACTGTCTTTACATAATAATGTCTGCAATAAACATATCATATCTTAAGGGATCTAAAATGAGCGTTTATTGCGTTTCGACAGTATTTTTGTGGGACATGAGAGCACCTCAGACCTATCGAATTGCATTCTGAATACGAAGCATGTCTTTCTGATATCAAATAATTTTCATTTTTGAAAATCACAATATAATACAAATTTTATGACAAATTATAAAAATTTGATATTTTTCAAATTTTTGATATATAACAGTCCTCAAAGTAAATTATATAAATCTAATGACATATTCTTAAAGTGTATGTAGCAGGGAGGAAAAGCCGATGGTCAATTGAAAATTTTGACCTTTCATATTGAAGATATGTTTTTTTCCCAAAAAGACCTAATTTTTTTGGTGTTTTGGGGGAAAAAACCATATCTTCAATACGAAAGGTCAAAATTTTCAATTGATCGTCAGCTTTTCATCCCACCTACATACACTTTAAGTATAAATCATCAGATTTATAAAGTTTACTTCAAGTACTGTTAAGGGGTACTACACCCCTCGATAATTTGTGTCTATTTTGCATTTTTTTCTCAAAACTAATAACACACTGGTAACAAAAGTTATGTGTATTATAGGGCAAGGAATCCAATTACTACACTGGAATTTCAGTGACCCAAGACAAGCGGTTCGTTATTTATGATAAGAAATAAGGTACCGCTAGGATGTACCTCATTTCCTATCATATAATACTGAACCGCTTGTCTTGAGTTACTGAAATTTCAGTGTAGTAATTGGATCCCTTGCCCCAATAATATACATAACTTTTGTTACCAGTGTGTTATTAGTTTTTGAGAAAAATGCAAAAATAGTCACAAATTTACCACAGGGGTGTAGTACCCCCTTAAATATTAATTTTTTTTAATGATTTGCCATAAAATGTGTATCAAATTGCTAATTTCAAAATTCAAAATTATTTGATATCAGAATGACATTCTTCGTATTCAGAATGCAATTCGATATGTCTGATGTGCTCTAATGTCCCACAATAAATACTGTCCAAACGCTCATACCCCAGCCCTTAAGAAGCATAAGTCAAATTTTAGTGAAATGTTAGCATATTTTACAAGTAACTAATGTTAAATGTGAAATGTAATGATAAGAATATTTTGATGAGGTGAAAGATGGAATGTTCCATTTATTGAGGCAGAACGTCAAGTTGAATAGGACCTTTTATCTTTCTCGTTCACCAAGAGGTAATCTGGCATATAAAACTTTGTAGTTCCATATAGTGTGTTTTTAGGTCTGGTCAGTTGCCTTGTAAGCAACGAAAATGCAAAAAAAAAAAAAAAAAAATGCATGATGTGTGACATGTTTTATATACTTATTATATTGTTGTAAATAGGTAAAGGCTATGATTTTTTGTTGTAAATAGTTTAAGGATGTGATTATTATTATACTGTGCTGGTAGTAGTAGCATCACAGTTGGATTTCAAACAAGATAGTATTTTGTATTATATTATAAAATTGGTTTTTATTTTTTATTTTGATGTTTTAAAACCAAAATATTGTATTTAATCATAGAGATTGCCAAATTGATCAAATGTATAGAAATGTTTCCATAATAGTTGACATGTCAATCAGACATGTGATCTAGTAGACCTAGATCTCAGTTTCACATTGTCTTGTATTCCATTTTAAATTCACAATACCCCTGTGGAAGATTTTGGAAATCTTCCGCATGGGGAATAATGAAATTCAAATGAAATAAACACATTAGGAATTTCTATTTGAATTTCATACACCCTCTGAGAAAATATTCTTTCCAAATCTTCCACAGTGGGAGGGCAAAATAAAATAGAGTTGGTTAATGTTAATATTCCTGGAAAGATATTTCCAAAATCTTCCACAGTGGTAGTGCAGATTTTAAATGCAGTATTGCTACTGCAGGATTGAATTATTCAACTAACAATGGCTGACTTGTGCCACATCCAAATTGATGGTGAATTAGAAAGTAAGAAATACTCTGAATGCGTATAGAATTAGTTAAAATCTGAAAACAGGATTGCATTTGAACAGTCTGAAATGTGTTAACAGTCTGAACAAATTGTACTTTGTACACAAATATTAAATAAGAACTGAAAGAATTTGATATAAGGCAGCTAATAATGGAGTAAGAACAAACTTAATCCTGACGTAGCAGTATTATAGTGTTCTGTCGTAACAGTATTTTTTTTATATATTGTACTTTTCCAGGAAACAGTGTAGAGCAGTCTTCAAAATTGGGGTACACTTTTGCACCCCATTTTGAAAGTTGTGATGCACTATCATCTGACACACAGCACAATGCAATCTCTGACAATCAATACATAAAGTTAGTACAATGTGGTATCGCAATTTTGCACCACACTTTAAAAGTTGTATCATAACAGGCAGATTTTGGGGAGCAAATTGCACTGCGATAGGGCTTATTTTGAATGCTGGTGTAGAGTAGACAAGCAAGCAATAAAGATGCAATTGAAATAAAATAAAATATCAAACTTGTTATATTTGATTATGTTTTTGTTTGTTGTTTTTCTTTGTGTGTTGTTATAATCACCCGCAATAGTCATATCAAATGCTTAAAGGTTCTTGTTGTAATCAACAGTCCGGTCCGACTGCCTGATCAGGAAGTACTGCCGAATCAGGCAGCATGTTGCCGAGTTAGGCAACACAGGCTTTGGTAACCCTTCCGAATTCGACAGACTAAGGACTAAATTGTTCATGGTGATTTTATAAAAGATCGGTGGAAATTTTACTTTGACACACATGAGCCTACTACCGGGCGAAAAAAAAAAAATTCCACCGGAGAAAAATAATTTAAATAACAAAACTATTTCTAACGTTTTTTTTTAAATTTGATTTAAATATGCAAATTAACTTTATTTTAACTAATATTGATGAAAAATTACTACTAATTGTACATTCATTGATAATTTTATATATTTTACCTACTTCTTTACTCTAAACCAAGAAATAACAGTATATTAAAAGATGCTCTATTTGAAATAGAACATTGCATTGTGGGATACCATACTGCCTGACTCGGCAACATACTGCCTGATTCGGCAGTACTTCCTGATCAGGCAGTCGGACCGGACTGATCAACAGTTCACTATGGTCAGGTAACTGTGATGTCAAGTCACATTTAGATGAACTTTGACCCCATTATTCGAACTGGATTGTGCATCAACATGGAGATGAATTTGCAAAACATTCTGATTTCCTGCTTGTGTTATATCAGGCATTTTCAACTTGATAAGTTTGTCACAAGGGGGCGTGGCAGTATCAGTGGCTTCATGCCTGCCCGTCATTATGTAGGCTATTTAAATCATTTATATGCAATATTTTTTTGAGTCTTTGTTCTGATTCATAATCACATGTGGCACATTCTCCGATAAAGTGTTCAAAATGTCAAATCTGTGTCGCCCAAAATTTCAAGTCGTATTCAGATTTGTTTCATCAGAAAGAAATAACTTTTATTAATATAACTTATACTTAGGAGTTGCTTTCTAAAATGTGTGAGCCTAGAGGTTTTAACATGCCTAGAAAGTATAAAACAATAAAGCTGATTATGCATGTGCATTGTTTTCCTCCATGTCGGCAGCCAAGGTGCGTTCCGTATAATTTTACCCTGCTCGCTAAACATGGGCGCATATAATGGATTATAGGTACTTTTCATTAGCTGATATCATGCCCTAATTTAATATAAAGTATAAAACATTTACAACACAGATTATTACAATTTTCCAACAGGTCTTTGAGACTATGTCACCAATATTGTTCACAGATACGTTACCATATTTCTAATGGATAACAATCTGTGAAAATTATTAGCTACATGAATGTTCTCATATGTGATGGATCAAGCAGGCTCCATAGTTATATTATATATATGGAACATAACACAATGGTTTCAAAGTAAAACAAATCAGGTATATTAATGGCAAAAAGTCCTGACGTAGCGTTCATGTTACCTAATTCTACTCCCCTCGGAAAAAATGCTGTGATAAATGAATCCAAATACCATACCAGACTTTAGTACATTGGGTGATGGCTGATCAAATATGGGTATTAAGTCGGAAAGTTTTTTGCACGGTTAAGACAAAGGTGGGAAAGGGCTTCACAGATACGTTACCACAGATATGTTACCCACAATACGTACAAGTAATATTGCTCAAAAATGAAGTATTGTTGAAAAGTCACCCATGCATTGTTTTGTGTTCTTTTAAAACTATTAAAGTTTACGATTCTGAATGAATTTCATGAAGTCTTTGTGGTTGGCATTTTGCCATTCCGGAGACCAAACTTGAACACTTTATCTGAGAATGGGCCATGTGAAACATTTCTTGGAGAGAAGGTTGCCAGAAGGTATTCCATAAGAAGTAGACCTTAGTCATGTTAGCCTTACTTCCTTTGGGAAAGCTCTGGTTTATATTTAGAACGTGAAGAGATTATTCATTTGTCTGTCTAGTTGCCATCTTTACTCCCGATTCTAAAAAAATTAAAAAATACAGCACTAATTTCTGTGCTTTAAATAGGCTATATGTTATCCTGTTTTGGAAACATAGCTGTATTCTAATCCTTCAGTTGGACTTAAGGGCTGGGGTATGAACGTTTGGACAGTATTTATTTTGGGACATTAGAGCACATCAGACATATCGAATTGCATTCTGAATACGAAGAATGTCATTCTGATATCAAATAATTTTGATTTTTGAAATTCGCAATTTAATACACATTTTATGGCAAATCATTAAAATTGATATTTTTGATATTTAACAGTACTTGAAGTAAACTTTATAAATCTGATGATTTATACTTAAAGTGTATGTAGGTGCGATAAAAAGCCGACGATCAATTGAAAATTTTGACCTTTCGTATTGAAGATATGGATTTTTTTTCCCAAAACACCAAAAAATATTAGGTCTTTTTGGGAAAAAATTCCATATCTTCAATATGAAAGGTCAAAATTTTCAATTGACCGTCGGGCTTTTCCTCCCTGCTACATACACTTTAAGAATATATCATTAGATTTATATAATTTACTTGAGGACTGTTATATATCAAAATTTGAAAATATCAAATTTTTATAATTTGTCATAAAATTTGTATTATATTGTGATTTAAAAAATGAAAATTATTTGATATCAGAAAGACATGCTTCAGTATTCAGAATGCAATTCGATAGGTCTGAGGTGCTCTCATGTCCCACAAAAAATACTGTCAAAACATAATAAACGCCATTTTGGATCCCTTAACTGGCAATAAAGTCTAATTTTAACATTTGGCAAAAGACATACATTAAATGGTGCTTTTTTGTATAATTTGACAATAAAATGTACAAAGTCTAATATCAGTCTAGAAATACCATAAGGCTAAAATTTTAGCAAACACACTTTCTATTCTAATATAAGGCCAAAAAAATAAATTGTTTGGTTGCCTTTCCAAGATAAAAATTTAGAGGGTCGGTAGGTTGATACTTTTTTTTTTCATGGACTCTTCTTCCATTTTTCCTCCATTTTGAAAATGCTACACTGCAAAAACTGTGTCTAGAGATTAAACACTATTCTAGACACCATCTTGTCCTCATGTAAACATGTTTAAATGCTAAACATGTTTAGGAATTTGATGCCTTTTGTTTAGATATTAAACACTATATGTTTTGAAGTTTGACATTGGTGTTTAGATTTTACACATGTTTACTAATCGAGGATAAACACAGTGTCCAATCTCTAGACACAGTTTATGCAGTATAGTATTGACAAATGCTTGATCATTTTACGGTAAAAAAATGTGCGTGTTTTTGACTGAATTTAAATGGAAATACTTCTTGTTTTTAATCAAATATGCATTTAATAAATAAAATAAATGAATAACAAATGCAAAATGTCCTTGATACTGTCTAAATTTAAGGTTTCTTCTAAAAAGTGATTTAAAAATTGGTCTCTGAGGGCAACCAAACATATTTTTTTTGGCCTAAGACCATAAGATGGTATTCCCATTTTGTCTAATTCTCACTTGGTCCTAGTATCCCTTAGTCCAATTCCAAGTGGGCAATAAGTGAGACTTGGATTAAGTGAGAATTGGACTAACTTGGACATGAATCAAGTGAGATTGTACTAAATGGGACATGGATCTGTAAGTGAGGTTGGCTATCTAGACCAAGTGGCATTTGACCAAGTGGGATATTCCAATTGTGTTTATGTGGTGTGCAAGTCTGGTATTTTTTTTGTCGGTGTGTGGGGGTGTGTGTGTTGTAACTAACATGTATGTGAATCTATTTAAGGCAGGTCTTTTTTCAGCAATTTGAATTAATCCAATCAAATTGGTGTGCTCTTAAGCCATCAGCATCATCATTCTGCATAAGCTGTAGAGCAGGTGACCACAACATGCACAACAGTCATTGGAAAGTCAGTAGTGTGACTTTCTGTTCTTCTTGCAGCAAACAAAAATGTTCTGAATTACCTACATTCAAAACATTTTAATAACATTTAAGTTTACTTAAATAAGATTAACTAAGTAAGTATACATGTCAAGAAAATATAAATACAATATGAAGGTCAATTTGTTACTGTAATGGGTTATTCCATTTGAAATACCAGGAAACTTTCCTGGAAATACCTACACCCCGGTACCCCAGGTCAACATAAAAAGTGGTAACCATGTGTGTTCTTCCTTTTTTCAAAACCCCCCTTTTCACTGATTTTTCATTGATTTTACCCCCCTTTTTTTTTTTAATCACTGACAAAATCAGGGTATAAAATACCCCCTTTTTCAAGGTTTTCAATGAGAAGATTTCCAGACACCCCTTTTCAATGACTCCAAATATTTTAATATATTAAGTACAAAATGTGCAAGTATGAACATTACTTTGTGTCTGTTGTACTCCCAGATGATCCTGTGTTATTAACTGGGGTAATTACAATGCCTGTATACTGATTTTAATTGAAAATGAACCAAAGAGGAACAATCCCTCGAAGTTTTGTGTACAGAGGTTCCTTTAAGGTATTGTGGTACCCAAGTTTTGACACAAGACCTCAGGCTGCACAACACTATGGGTTGGATACTCAGATCAGATATATCTTAAACACATACAGAAACAGATAGTAGAAATTCAAATGTACAATTTTGTGGTATCAGTCCAGGTTCCCATCCAGGTTATCCCAGTTCAGACACCTCTGGGAGATCATCGTGCATGTACAGCTTCTACATTATCTAGGAACATCATGCATGTTCATATTATGTACATAAAATATTAAAATATCTTCTATAATAAATTCAGGGAAAGTACTGTCCACAAAACTGTTTTAAAATGTTTCTTTAAAACTGAGCTTGAAATTTTCGAAAAAAACTCACGGATTGCATGATAGGTTCCAAATTCGGCAGCTTTGTTAGTTTGACACATGTCAAATGCCCCGTAAGCTTACTTTGATTTATTTACTTCACGAACGAACCGGCGACGCCAAACTTCAAGTGCAACATGCTAAGAGAAACAACGATACAAAATAAAACTTACATGCATCAGAATTCGAACAGAATTAAAAACCAAGGAAAAATATCACTCGGTCGGTCGTAGAATTCGCTCCAATCACTGCCAATGTTTCCCGCAATGTTTTCAATTCACCACATGGAAAAGTGTATACGGCAGCCAAAACGGTTACATCTGACACCATCGATGTTCGCGTGTTCATTCAGCTCTCTTCAAAGCGCGCGGGAGCATACGTGCAACACCCACTAGACAACTATATCGGAAACCGCCGTGCCAATAGTAAAAAGCTGCCTTCTGACGCCTCGCCAGACGATTGAGGGCGGAATCAATGAAATGCCAGAGGATGGAGGCTGAAGACTCGGGCTGAAGACATCGATCGAACGAACCTGTGAAATACCCTTTTTTTAAATTTCGCAGAGACAATGCTCAGAATACCCCCCTTTTTTCGCGATTTCATGTCCGCGATTTCAGTCAACAAAATACCCCTTTTCCGCAAAATTTAGAACACACATGGTTACCACTTTTTATGTTGACCTGGGGTACCGGGACCTACACCCCATATGGAAGTGTGAATTTCAAATAGGGTTACTTGAATGGGTAGCTCCATTTGAAGTCTATATGCTCTATGTGCATGGGAGATAGAGGTCATGTCTTCCAAAGGGGGTGTATGGATTTAAACTGGAATGTCAATGTTGGCAATAAATTCATTAAATAATGATATCTGGTCATTTCAGCCAAATCATAAAAACAATAATAGAATTTTTTAAATCCATTTTAATAATAGGTGACCTGGATGCAGAGTGCCAAGTGCCTATACATAAATATCAAGCCTGTAAGCTTTAGGGGCCTATTTTCACGTGATGGGAGGGAGCTTGGGAGTTTTTATTGTTTATTTATTCTTTGATTCTGACTAATTCATTATGTGACCTTGAAAAGACATAGTACACAGATCTATGAAGTATAAAGCCAAGTTTATCAGCTATTCATAGACCAAAAAGATCCAAGGTTTCCATGGGAGAACGTGGTGCGATAACGCCCAGGAGATTTCAACCAGAAGCATATCAAACCCACTTTGGACCTTCATCGTCAATATTGACAGTGAAATCATAACACATCATGAATATCAAATTATGTACTTTGACTCTGGCGTTATTTGTCGGTAAGTGACATTTTGTTTCCTAATTATCGTGATTCATTCTATCATGCTTGGGTTATAATGATCAATTCTATACATTTGCAATATAATGTGACACAGCATTATGATCCAATCAAGTATAGTCAATCAGGGCATTAAGTATTATCATTATTAAGTTTACATTACCAACTTGCTCAGTAACAATTATACTTTTGCTGAATTCCTTACATCTCAAGCATACTTTGTGCAGTGTTCAAAATAAGGCAAGTCCTACGGCCTAAAGCATGTGAAAACATACTGCAGGCTTACCGGTACACTATAGTTTGATCAGCTCATAGGCAAAGTATATGACTTGAATTAATAATTTGTGATACTTCTGGTAAGATGTCACAAAACAATTTGTGAATGTTAAAACGCCCTCCGATTACGAGCTGATCAAAGTATACCTTGCAGCTGACTTCAACATCAATTCATGCCATTACCTGCGATTGATTTGAGACTCTTACAAAGTGTCACATTCATGTGGACCAGTGTAGCATTGACGTTTGGGTCTTGAAAAATTGTCTTGTTTATAATGACAATTTTTGCATGTATTTTATAGTTTTTGCCTTCATATTTTTGCCTATAGCTCAATTTCACAATTGCTACCTTTTGCCTGCACACATTGTGTCAGACTGTACCATAGGTTCATGCACTTTTCTTTGATGTTTGCATGATGTAATGCCATATGACAGTTACAGTTTTCATCATAGCGATAATGATCTATAAAAGTTTATAAATAAATGGAACAAATGGTACAAGTTTTGGTTCAACCGCAAAGTAATGGTTTTGAGAATTTGACATCACAGAATCACAGATGTATTTGTCAAGTTTTTGCCATACTAATTACTAGTATGTATAATCTTATAATAATATACTCTAGACCAATAATTTAACAGTTAAGAGGTCCAAAGGTTTTAATTCCAGGCTTAAAGGAACACTTCAGCAACCACAACATTATGCCTTATATGTTAGAGAATAATTATCAAGCACGAATTGCAAGATTTTATTTCAAACAAACTCATATTGACCATAAAAACGAATAAAAACAGCAGGCTCTCAAGACGCAATATTCAAAATTCCAGCGCCAAAATTGTCTAGGGCAATGACGTCATGGCTATTTGTGCTCAATTGTCATCAGCCTTCATTGTGTTACTGGGACGTCATTGGCACAGGCAGTTTTGGTGTCCGGTAAATTTGAATATCATGTGGTGAGAGACTACCATTTTTATTTGTTTTTAATGGTCAATATGAGTTTGTTTTAAATAAAACCACATGATTTAATATAATGTTGTGATTCCCGGAGTGTTCCTTTAAGACCAACCTTAAAACTAGCAGCAACAGAAAAACCTAAAGGAATTTAGATTACCAACCACCTGCAACTTTGTTCTTTAAGCAGGAAGCAAGTGATTGTGCTTCTCAGAAACAAGCAATGTTTGACCAAAGCCAAGACAGAGTTTTTAATTGCAACTTTTGACCAAAGTCAAGAAGGAGTTTTTAATTCTCTTCTATCAAACAAAGACACGATGCCCTAAGACAAATTATTGTGGCAACACATTCTAAAAGTCAATCAAAGGTTCTATTTTCTGATAAAAAGAAAATGCACATACTGTGTATCATGTGCATTCTTCATCAGGTGTTGAAAAACATTTTTTTTTCAAAGCAGTAGGCCTAAGTGTATTTCTTTGGATCAGCAAAGAAGAACCTTTTCATTGACTTTATTCTGCCGATCCTGATGAATTTTTATAACTATGTTCCTTCAAAATTGCCAAATATCAAATAATGTTAACACATGATTTGTGAAGTGAATCGATAAATCATGTTATCAAAATGATAAATTTCAAATGAATTTGACAAATACATCTTTCATTTAGATAATTAAAAGTCATGATTAATTAATTGACAATAGACAATTGACATCATTCCAAGAAGTAACTCAGTAAGCGTAATTGATGACACACGTTTATGTTCCAGGCAAGTAGCCAAAATGAAGCACCATAATTAGAAAGTGCCGCGACACCAAAACGTTGACCCCTTATGCAATGTTTCCTCGTATTTCCTCAGTGTAATAGCAGCGGTGTATAACCATGTATGTATTCCTCCATTATGGCATAGCCAGGACTTTGGGACAAGGGGTGAAGGGGGACAAGACAACTTTCAAGGGGGCCAAAATTTGACAAAAATGGGCTAAAAAGTACAAACAAGGCATACAAATCTTAAATATCAAGGATTATAGCTATGATGAGGTGTCTTTGCAGTAGCGTGTCCAGGGGGGCTTTGGGGCTGAAGCCCCTTGACTTTGTTAAAAATCATGTAAAATCAGCTGGGTTTTTTTAAACCCCCGCTTTGGGTCACTTTTTTTTTCACTTTTGTGTAAGGTATGTGTTGTGTCTATGGTCAATAACTTGCACAAATGTTTTAAAAATTTACAAATGTGTTACAAATATGTTTTGGTCTTGGTCAAAACATTTTAATAAATGTCTTTGAAATGGTTTATGCAAAGAAAAAAACCCACACCACAACAACATTTTGTAAAATGTTGTCTAGATAATAAAATATTTTGGCAAACATTATTGTAAAATAAGCACCCGGGGTGCTTGGAGTGCTTATTAAAATTATGAAATGAAAGTTATAAATTGGAATTTATACACATAAAAATTCATATAATGTATCTGAAGTCAAAATCATCATAAATCCCAAACTGGAAGGTTTGTAATTCTTGTTTGTAACTCTAGTTTGACAGGTGGAATTAAATGGGAGTGACAATTGTCACTTGTAGAAACTCTGTAGGGGCACTTATTAGAGGTGGGGTGCTTATTAGGTCAAATATGGTAATAACTTTTAAAAAGGACAGAAATTGTCCTAGATATTTGCCTAGGTTATATCAAATTAGAGACTTGGCCAGAAAAAGTGCTGACTAACATTGAAAACCTTTTTTGCATAAATTAAAAATAAAACAATGTGGAGGATTTTACCAAAAAACAACAACAATAACAACAACAAAAACAAAAAAAACAACAACAAAAACAATGATCTTTGTAGGTCACTAGGGCACCTGTAGCTGTGAGGGCACCAGCAGCATGATAGTGATACTGTTTCACATCTGATGACCCTTGAATTTGTGACATATTCCTGTCCTATTGAGAATTCTTTTTATCAAATTTAAGCCTGATCGGGCATACTTTAACGTTTAACCCCATATGACCTTTGACTTTGGATGACATCGGTTTGATTTTGTTCATGCTCGCCTCATATGGAGAATTGTGTAGATGATCTTTGACCTCAAGGGGGCCTTCAAAACCACCCCTTCATCAATGGGTTAGTCCATATGATATCAAGGAGGTCCCCACCTGACCCCCTCAGATTTGCTTTATATTTTAGTCATATGTTGTACCTGTAAAAATATTTAAAACCTGCAAATTTGAGGTCTGTAGCTCTTACGGATTTTCTGTGGTAGCCATTTAAAGTTGGCGTATGGGGGTCTAAATTTGGACTCAAAAGTTGCTCTTTAAATAAATGTCATCTTTGGGAGTCTGTGACTTCTTTACAAAGAGAGAGAGAGAGGTCTGAAACCTTGTATACACACTAACTGCATGCCTAATTTGTCAAAAAGTAAAAATTAAAAAAATTGGTAATTGCACGCTGTGTCACGGGGTCATTAAATATGCAAGAAAAATGTAATGTTTTGTAAACTGGCAAGTTTAGCCCCCTAAATTCACATTTTTGTCAGATTAATTATTTTTTGTTGTCACTGATGCTAAATATAGGTTAAATACAATACATATCCAAAAAATTGAGGTCACAAAATGTAGCTGGGCAGACACACAGACAGACATAGACTGTTCATTATTTTAGTTTTAGGCTAAGCAAAAAAAAGCAAAAAAGGAAATGTACATAAACATTTTTTGAATAATTTTATGGTACTTTCTTTTTTTTCCTATTTGAGAAATCCAGAATTTTAAAAAACTTTTCATGCAAAATATTCTCAGTAGAAATATTGTTCAAAATATTATTCTCAATGAATGTGTGAAAAGTGAGAATAAATTGACGACAAGATAACCAACTGACTTTACGGTGTGAATTATATGTTATGCTAAACACTCTGTTTTGAGTAAATATATTCGGAATAGTAAATTTCATGAAACAGTTTCAACGATACAATCCAGTCACCAAATTCCAATTTTTTAATGTGTGATCTTGAAGCTGAGGTGCATCTTTTAAAACTAAATAATATTAATGGCTCTGTGAAAGATAAAAAATAATATTAATGCAGAAGCGAGTCCCACATTCTATATACATTAATGTTTTTAATATCACTGTAGGTGTGAGTCTTGTATGTTTATGTTAAATATTTGGATATCTTTTTTATACACAGTGGCTGCCTACTGCCAAACAGAAGCACCAGAGCCAACTGAGCCACAGGAACCTATTGAATCACCAGAACCTTCTGAACCACCAGAACCTTCTGAACCACCAGAAGCTTCTGAAGCACCAGAAACTCCTGAACCTACAGAGCCAGTTCTCCTATGGAACCAACTACCAGAAGATAAACGTCAACGACCCAGAGGACGTCCAGGTGGAAGACAGGGAGGAAATCAGGGTGGTAGGCAAGGGGGAAAACAAGGAAGACGACAAGAGCCAGGTGGAAGACAGCGACCTGGTGATCGACCTGGTGGTAAACCTGACAAGCCTGGTCGCAAACCTGACAAGCCTGGTCGCAAACCTGACAAGCCTGGTCGCAGACCTGATAAATGGCCAGGGACTGCAGGAACAAATGAAACTGGGACTGAGCAAACACCAGATCAATCTCCTGGTGGAAGACAGCGTCCCAACAATCGACCAAGTGGAAGAGGGCGACCAAATGCTGGACCAGGAGTAGGCCAACAACCAGATCAAAGACCAGAAGGGAGAGGAGACCTAATCAAAGGCCAGTAGGAAGACATTGGGGAACTGTTCAAACAGGTCCAGCACTACTAAATCAGTGGGGGCATACAAACCAGCAAATTGTTCCAGGTGTGCCCGTTGAGCCTTCAGAACTACCAGAGTCCGAGTATGAATCACCAGAGTATGACTCAGAGAGTGAAGTAGAAGAGTCAGAGAATGAAACAACAGAGTCAGAAAGTGATATAGAGTCAGAGATTGAATCATCAGAGTATGAAGCTCCTGAATATCCAAATTTTGCAATGATAAGAGGAGGTTTTAATCCGCGTCTCAATCTCACCCCAGCAGATAAGGATGCAATGAAGTTTACTGCTAAAGAAGCAGTAGGGAAGATTATAGGCATTCTGGTTGGAGCACTCATTTTTGTTACAGCAGTTACTATAGGTATTGTTTTGAAAAGACGGCAATCTTCATAGCATTTGAACCAGGTTTTATGAACACTCAAACAATCTTTTAGAAACTCTTGGACACTGTTAACCATAATTGTTATGTTTGTGAAAACTAGTGTTCATATCAGTGTGGGTTATGCATAATGCCAAATAATAGATTAACAAACTCTCCCTATAATGAGTTATTCCATTTGAAATCCACACTTCCACTACGGAAGATTAAGCTTTAATTAATGTCATTAACAGAGGGAGTATGGGTTTTAATTAGAATAGCCAATTGGGTAACTTCCATGAAAAACTCATTCCAGTTGGGGATGATATAGGTGAAGCCCTATATAGAGGGGTATCATGGGTCTATGGGTTATAAATGTATAACCCCAACCTTTGGTTGAGGGGGAGTATGTTGTTCAATTCCACTTGAACAACATACTCCCCCCTCTGTGGCATACTTTTCTTACATTTTGCACAGGGGCTGCAGATTTCAATGGAATAGCCCATAACCAGTGTAGCTGAGAGATCATTGCATACATAAGATTGGGCAAGGTATATGTGATGCGATCAAGCAAAATCAGTTGCAACTCTCAGACATTAAATTTTCAGTTTCTTATAGGATAGTAAAAAGCATTTACAAATCTGGATTTTGCAGAAAACCCCATTTGAATTGAACAGCCAATTCCAAAGATATGAGCAATTAAAGAGTTTCCAAAATAAGAGGAAACAAAAGGAAACATTTTCTTTGTTTGGTTATATCTCAATATTTGACTTCCGATTTTGCTTGATCGCATCACATATTTGCGACACAATCGGGGCCCAATTATCTTTATCAAAATAGGTCATAAGTTTTGAACGGGTACGATTGCTGGAGGTGCTCAAAATTGTTCATGGTTCTTCTCAGAGTGTTTTGTAAATATCTGATGGTGAGAAGTATACCAGCGAAATTTTGAGAACTCTCTTGCATCTCTTTCAGGAGAAGCTTACGGGTCACCATTTACATTATATCTTAAATCATTCTTGTGAAATGTATTGATGTATATAATAAGTTTGCCCTGTAGTAATATCCTTCCAATATCACATGGCCAATGTCCATATCTATATACCACCTGTATCTTTCAACATACTACAATATTGATATATTGTGCTGTATTAACTTGGAACTGAACACTCTTAGAAAAAAGGGTGCTACAAAGGTTCTTTGGCTGTCCTCCAGGGGACACCTTTAAAGGTTTTTCAAAGAACCATTAAAGGTTCTCCAAAGGAGTCTTTAGAACCCCTGTTGGTTATATTAGGACATTTTTGAGTTCTTGAACTGTTGCAGAACTTTTTCCTGAGTGTGCTCCATGTGGGACAAAAACTTTCTAGAAGGTGCACCTTTTTTTCTAAGAGTGTGATCTTGAACCAGGATTCCTGTCATCTGCAAGAATATGGATTCTAATTGCATTATGCATGATTTAAGAAAATACTATCTACATGTGATCAGTGGGTCTTTTCAAGTTTTTGATTATGGTTTCTCTATTCAAGAGATTATGGCTAACAACACTAGAAAGTTGGAGAAAGCATGGATGCATCAGTCATGAATATAATCAGTGTTCTACTTTATTTATAGAGCAAAGTGTGTATGCTCATGAATTTTAGACCATAACATTTGGACAATTTTGATTAATGAAAACTATTATGATCAGCTGCCTCTAAGATTTGACATCAGATGATTGCAAACAACAAACTAAAATTTAAACCATAAACATTTCCACGTTTTCAGCAAGTGATAAAGGTGTTGATAACAGCTGCTGGAAAGAGTTTATCCACAACAGTGGGAAATCATGTGACCTAAATCAAAACTACAAACTTAAAAGGCCCAGTGGATACACTTTTGTTCATTTCTCACCATATGTGACCCCTCGGCGCAAATGAGCCCTGAAGTCGCCAATCATTATTTTTGAGATATTCAACCAAAATATTCTGCTTGAAATGAGCTTTAAAATGATGTATATCATGTCTATAGTACTTGACATTTAAGTAGTGAAAACCAATAAAACAGTCAATAAATCCTTTGTTTCCTATTGTTTATTGTTAAGTTCGATGGAGCATATCTCAATAGTGGCACTGGCGACATCCGGGCTCAGTTGTGCCGAGGGGTCACATATTAGTATATATTAATTATGAATAACAAATGCTGAATAAGAAAAGGACAGAGCCTTTCTATGTCAGCTCTTCCATTGTCAATAGCTATGACTGTCATTTACTTGGCTGCACTTTACATTTTGATCCAATTATGAGATAGCAACTGATTGATCAAGTTTATACACTATACAATTATATTATTTTTAGAATTTGTCAAACAAAAAATACATTTGGCAAAGATACAAAATGCAAATGTATATATGACTAAGAAATATTTTTGGCCGGTTTCCTGTTCAAATTTAATTATATTGGATACCTCCAGTTTTCTGTAGCTATGTATAATAGTACTTATAATGTATATATACTTTTAAAAAACTAGGGTTATGGGGACATTTGTGGGTTTTTTCACTGGGGTATGAGGACTTGGAAAATTTACGCTAGTGTCCTTAAACGATATATAATCATGTTATAAGACCTTTGGACAACACCTTGGGTTACAAGGACCAGCGTTAGGGGTACCTATATATGTGTTAGGGATATATATTCCCTAATCTTACAATTATATGATAATATATATGTCATGTCCCCGTAATCTGGTATATAAAACATATTGTCCCGTAACCCTAGTTTTTTCATGTATATATCAAGAATTTAGTGAGAAATGATAGTTTCCAATCTTTGCAGTTTGTGTTCATAATCATGCGTAAACTGGAACAGGAATTGGGAAATGTAATGTTTCAAATACTAGTTGCTTATTGACAATAATGCATGCGATATCTTGCCTAAAATTGCTTCATTCAGTTTTGCATGAAATGAAGCTTAGCTCAGATATAGCTTAGTACATTTTAGTTTAATTTAGATTAATTTGTTTGTTTTTTTAGAAAATTGAAAAATAATGCTGCTAAATACAAACTGCTTTTATATTGCCTTTGAAGCAGGAAAAAAATCTTATAGTTGATCATACTTTAGTTTAGCTGTATACCATATTTACTCTATTAAATACCTGATGCGTGTTGCATTTCTAAAAGGGGTGGATGTGTTTATTGGAAACAAATCTTTGAATAAAAAATCTGTATGCGTAAGCTTAACCACCCACAGGCAAAATATGATTTACTTCACCATCTCTTCTATATGCGAGTACCCACATCCCCTTATCAAAGCATTTCAGTCACTTTTCCATTCAAAAACTTTCGGGCAGTTTAATAGGGATAGGGTGTTTAATAGAGTAAATACAGTAGGTCTAGTTTAGTTTAGTCTACTGTGCTTTCATATATCTTTTTTTTATTTTATTTTATTTTATTTTATTTTATTTTATTTTATTTTATTTTATTTTATTTTATTTTATTTTATTTTATTTTATTTTATTTTATTTTATTTCAGTTGTTTTTTGTTTTGTTTTGTTTATTTGTTTTATTTTGTTTTGTTTTATTTATTTTGTTTTGTTTTGATTTATTTTGTTTTGTTTTGTTTTTGTTTTGTTTTTGTTTGTTTTGCTGCATTTTGTATGTCCAATTTCAGTTGGATTCACATATTGTAGCAATTTAAATGAGAAAGATTAATAAATGAAAAAAAATGAGAAAGATTAATAAATGAAAAAAAGAAAAGATAATTGATATTGCTTGCTTGTGTCGTTTTTATTCAAATAACAATTTGAAATACTTCTTAGAAGTTGGTAAAATTGCTGTCAAATATTGGCTTCCTTTTTTTACCCATCCTGTATATAAAAAAGAGGTTTGTCTTAGATGACCTAGAACTTGATCAGTTCCCTCGGATCGTGATGTCCAAACAGCAGAGGCGCATAGCGCCGACCTCGAGGCGTGAAGAGGCGCGTAGCGCCGACAACGAGGCGCGTAGAACTCAGATTGCTTGTGGTATGGTAGTAGTCAGACCTCATATAAATTACTTGTGCTATTGGGCAATGGCAGAGAGGCTCTATACTAGAGCTATAGATGACCATGCCTGTTGCTTTTAAAATTTGAATTTTAGTGCATCATTTTTTTTCCAATCTTCTACCTCTTGTCTGGCAAAGAGCCGCTTAAACATACTATAGCACTACAACCTGGTTATTATTGATTTTATAAATTAAAATTAGAATACTAATTACCTATTTCAATACATCCAAAGGTCCATGGAAATGAATGAGGTGTCACTGGAGTTGGAATAGATACTAGCAGCTGTATGTGGGGGAGGGGGCAAATCTGTGATTTACCATTACTGTTGATATAATATCATTTAAAAGTTCAACAATCATAAATCTAATGAGTTAAGTAGTTATAATAATTAACCTAATTACAGACATCAGGAACATTTCAACCAGTTGTCACAAGCAAAGAGGGAGGGCACTCATATAACTGAAATGGGCATCATTTGCCTCTCAAATAGGCCCATCTTCAGGATGAGTTGAACCGAAATGACCTGTTTTTTATGAACTTGTCATCAGAGAAAGATTCCTACCTTTACAAAGATGCTTTACACAATTCCACACTGCAAAAAGTGTGTTTAGGAATTAAACACTTTTCTAAACATATCTTGCACCACATTTTTAAACATGTTTAAATGCTACACATGTTTAGGAATTTGATGGGCTGTGTTTAGGAAATTTGACATTGGTGTTTAGGAATCAAACATGTTTAGAAACGTGGTGCAAGAAAAGTGTTTTATTCCTAAAAACCAATGTCAAATTCCAAAACATCATGTGTTAAATTCCTAAACACATACCTATCAAATTCCTAAACATGTGTAGCATTTAAACATGTTTAAAAACATGGTGCAAGATAGTGTTTAGGAAAGTGTTTAATTCCTAAACACACTTTTTGCAGTGCGCTGTCTGCACACCCCCATCACGTCAAGTGCCCCCGAGATGGAGCGGTTAGTAGCTATATATCAGGGCTGGCTGCCACTATAGTACTTCAGCCTAGGTAATGCCTCTGTGCAAGATAAATGGGATGCACTGGAAAACAAGATCAAAGTGGTTATGGAAAGACATATCCCGAAAAAGACTGCAGCTAAACAGAATAGTTTACCATGGTTCAATAGAACCCACCACAGACTCAAGCGAAGAAACAACGAGCTTTCAATAAAGCTAAAGAGACCCAGAAGACAGAGGACTGGAACAAGTTTGTTGTAAGTCAGAAAGAGCTTAAGAAAGCCCTGGAAGTCTCCGAACGGGAGTTTGTGTCAAACAATCTCACTACTGCCATGAAAGAAAATGTTAAACAATTCTGGTCATATATAAAGAGACTTGGTAACAATGAAACAGGGGTTTCAGACCTGAAAGTCGATAATAAAATTATCAGCGATGGAGAGGGAAAGCTGAAGCATTAAACAACCAATTTTCGAGTGTGTTCACATCGGAGGACGACACAGATATTCCAACACTGAGCGGGAAAACATCCCTGATGTACCCGAGCTTGTCATCTTTGAAAAGGGCGTGCTTAAACAACTGCAAGACCTTTTACCAAACAAAGCGCCAGGCCCCGATGAAATACCACCGTGGTTTCTTAAGATGTTTGCAGCAGAACTAGCACCCATTCTCACAGACCTATTCCAAACTTCTGTAAACCAGGGAGTATTACCAAGGCAGTGGAGAGAAGCGAATATCTGCGGTGTATTTAAGAAAGGGGACAAAGCTGCTCCTGAAAACTACCGTCCTGTCTCCCTAACCAGTGTTGTTTGTAAAATAATGGAACACATCATCCATTCCCATGTTATGAAGCATTTGGAAAAATTCAACATACTTGTGGATTCACAACATGGTTTTAGAAGCAAACGATCTACTGAAACTCAGCTGATATTGACAGTGGATGACATTGCCAGAACCTTGGAGAAAGGTGAGACTATCCACATGGCTATCTTAGATTTCTCCAAGGCGTTTGACAAGGTGCCGCATTTAACGACTACTGGGCAAACTAAATCATTATGGCATAAGAGGAAATTTGCTGGACTGGATGAAGAATTTTCTTACCATACGCACTCCAGAGAGTAGCATGCGAGGAAATTTGTCAACTCCGAAACCAGTCCTGTCAGGGGTACCGCAGGGGACAGCTTTCGGCCCGCTGCTCTTTCTTCTGTTCATAAATGATCTCCCAGATAATATACAAAATAATGTCCGTCTCTTCGCTGACGACTGTTTGGTGTACTCAAATATCTCCTCAGAGGAAGACATGGATTCCTTGCAAGATGACCTTAAACAGCTTGAGAAATGGCAGTCAACATGGAAGATGAGTTTCAATCCCACCAAGTGTTCCATTATGGAGATATCGCATAAAAAGCAACCTCCACACAGAGACTACATCTTCTGTGGCCAAAAACTCCAGGTTCCTAACTCTCATCCATACTTAGGAGTACAGCTTGATGACAAGCTAAATTGGGCTGAACAAGTAGACAACACAGTGAAAAAGGCAAATCGTACTATGGGCATGATTAGAAGAAATCTGTGGTTCTGCCCAAAGGAGGTAAAGACAACTGCTTATATCACCTTAGTTCGACCCAAACTTGAATATGCAAGCTGTGCATGGGATCCCTACAAAGCGGGACAAATCAAGAAAATAGAAGGGGTTCAGAGAAAAGCAGCTCGCTTCTGCATGAGAAACTACAAGAGGGAAGCAAGCGTCACCAAGATGATAGCGGAGCTTGGTTGGGAAACACTCGAGCAGCGGAGGGAAAGTGCTCGACTAAATATGTTACACAAAATTCAAGACAACTTGGTTGGTATAAACAAGGAGACGATATATTAAGCCTTCGCAAATAACTGCCACTAGGACTAGGAAGCAGAAAGCAGAAGTGCCGTTTGCAAGAAAAGATGTTTTTAAATATTCATTTTTTCCAAGAACATTGAAGAAATGGAACTCCATGGGAGAAGACACGGTAAACTTAAAGCAGAATGATGACACTGTAAATTTAAAGCAAAATGATGACACTGTAAACTTCCAGCAAAATGGGGACACTGTAGACTTCAAACAGAAAGACACTGTGGACTTCAAGCAGAAAGACACTGTGGACTTCAAGCAGAAAGACACTGTAGACTTCAAGCAGAAAGACACTGTAGACTTCAAGCAGAAAGACACTGTGGATTTCAAGCAGAAAGACACTGTGGATTTCAAGCAGAAAGACACTGTGGACTTCAAGCAGAAAGACACTGTAGACTTCAAGCAGAAAGACACTGTGGTTTTCAAGCAGAATGACACGGTAGACTCCAGGCAGGAAGACACTGTGGACTTCAAGCAGAAAGACACTGTAGATTTCAAGCAGAAAGACACCGTGGGCTTCAAGCAGAAAGACACCGTGGGCTTCAAGCAGAAAGACACCGTGAGACTTCAAGCAGAAAGACACTGTGGTTTTCAAACAGAAAGGCACCGTGGTTTTCAAGCAGAAAGACACTGTAGATCTCAAGCAGAAAGACACCGTGGATTTCAAGCAGAAAGACACCGTGGATTTCAAGCAGAAAGACACCGTGGATTTCAAGCAGAAAGCAACTGCAGATTTCAAACAGAAAGACACTGACTTCAAACAGAAAGACACTGTGGACTTCAAGCAGAAAGACACTGTAGACTTCATAAACAAAGACACTGTAGACTTCAAGCAAAAAGACACAATAGACTTCAAGCAGAATGATGACACTGACGCAGACTTACAACAAAACGATGGCACACCTGCAATTTAAATGCGCGCAACCCACACAAGTTAGCGACTTGCGGAAAACCGCCCTGCTGACTAAACATTCAGAAGGTTCAGAAGGTTATAGGGTTTAGGAATCAAGCATGTTTAGAAATGTGGTGCAAGAAAAGTGTTTAATTCCTAAACATGCTTTTTGCAGTGCACTTGTTTCCATTCAATTAGCACTGATGTGACATGAGTGGCCCCTTTTGCCATAAAAAGAATCAGCAGAATTGTTAAAGTTTCAACAACAAAATCACAATATTTTTGGCACAATCTGGACAAAGTTTGTGCCAAAATCTGATCTTTCAATTCCAGTTTTGCACAAGCCAAAGCTTGTGCAAAACCTTCACAAACTTGTGACAAAGCATTCAAATAAGACTCATTTTTATTGCAAAGTTTCTACACATGGTCCTACTTTTTGCAGACCCTTGCAAAATGACACCTTTTTGTTCCTAAGAAATCTGTCACTTTGCCATGTACCTGCTGTACAGATAGACATCAAGGACTTAGCCAGCCAGAAATAACCTGGCCGATTTTCTATTATCACGGCGTACGCATCAATGCGACAGCCGTGCACTTTTCCTATCTATGTCTGGTTTATGTAGCCTACTGTATAAATAAACCATTCTAAATTCATGTCAGCTGCTTTGTCATGTTTGTTAGACAATAAAATCACGAAATAAGCAATAACCAAAATGCAATGAGAGTAATGATCTAATTTGCCATCGTAAAAAGAGCAAGATGGCATAAAGAAGTAGTAGTAGTCATCATCACGCTTCGTTCTTGGAACGTATGTATGGCCCCTGTCTTGCATATTAATGTACGACCACCTTGTTTTACACTTGATGTTTGATGTTTCACAATTATAGACAATGATGGAGAATGGTGAGCAACCAGGAATATATGGTTCGCAAAATTGTTATTGGCTCATTAACAAAGCCCATCGCTCCATTACACAGCTTGTTGTATTACCTCACTTTATCTGTAGTGTGATCTGTATGTGCGTGCTGTTATTAAATTCAAAATTTCCAAATCCTTCTATGTCAAAATAATGTCAATTTATCATTCCAGAAAAAAAGGTAAATCAAAATAAAATATGATGAAATTATTGAATTTGTTTCGATAGGTAGAAATTGGCCTCAGATTGCACCAGAGAGCATGTAAAAACCAAATTGTCAAATTTGTGGACCCCGGCCAGCCGCAAGGACTTCTCATTGAGCGCTTTTGTGACACGTTGATATGTGAGTGCCCCATCTCAGAGCTAATGTAAAAGGTGACCTATTTTGGTGTGAAAAAGTAGCTATTCATAATAAGATGTAATCTTCTATAATTAGTAGTTGGCCTCGTTAATTATGAGAGCGACATCAGGAGCATCAATATAATTAATTCATAAAATAATGTAGCATTGTTTCTTTATAAATTACATAACTTTGTTAATCACTAGTAGTATGCTACTACTAGTATCTAGAACCATATGTGATGCGATCAAGCAAAATCAGTCGGAACTCGGAAATACTGAATTTTTAGTTTCTTAAAAGAGTAAGAGCAATTAAAAGAGTTTCCAAAACAGTAGAAAACAAAAGGATTTATATGTCCTTTGTATGGCCATATCTCAAAATCAATATTTCCGAGTTCCGACTGAGTTTGCTTGATCGCATCACATTTGTGTTTACTCTGTCTCTGTCAATGTTATGAAAAATGGGAACGCAGTCAATTAGACTGGCTTTGAATAGGGGAGTTTGTTTCATTACTTTCTATATTTTGTGCCAATAAATTGACCAAGACTCATTGCAATAGATTTACCCTTAAAACTCATCAAGACATTTATCAGTTTCAGGGACGTATTTATTTTCATGGAGTAGATATGCTAAATGTGAGAGTGCTTAAATATGAAGACTTGCACTAATAGACCACAACCTAATTTAGAAACCAGGGTCGCCAGTTCCATAACGTCTCAACTACTTGCTTGCCTTGATTGGATGACACTTTGCAATATAGATTTGGCAACAAACAAACTATTCAAAGTTATTACACAACTACTTTCCGACCCGCTTTCCGAGTGTCATTCTGTATGAGTAATGATTTTTTTGTTTAGCTTACTCGTATACTTACCGGGGTCCTTTATAGCTGCATTCTAACGACATCTGTACAAAAGAATCTGAATTCAAGCCAGGAAGGGATACAAGTCTGTTAATAAGGAAGAAAGAGGAGGTGCTACTTGTACAGCTGTCTTGCAAGAACACATTTATATCAATTCTTTGGATGCAATAATATACCTACAATCAACATGAACAGCAAACTTGTGTGTCTACTTCTCGCTGCACTATTGGGTAAGTTGAATATTTCTTATCTTTCTTGAACTGATTGTATTTTAAGCATTAGGCATTAAGCATTAGGCCTACATGATTTAATTAATTTCCCTTTTGCAATAGTAATTGAACTTGATGAATTAGGCTTATAATTGAACCTCATGTGATATAATAAGCCTGTTATCATCTTATCTAATATTTTTTTCTTCTATATTTGTTTTATTTGTCAGTGATAAGCTTTTGGAAGTTGGCCTAGAATCAATTATTATGCCTATATTTATATTTCCTTTCACATAATTTGTGAATGTGTCTGTTGGAAGTCCATGAATAGAATTTGTCTGAGTTAGGTTTCTAGGACCCCGTTTAGACTAGGGAAAAGTCGTACTTCAACAACGACTTTTTTGAAGTCGAGTTCAGTCGAATTCAGGTCTAAACAGGTACAGTCGTTGTTCAAGTACGACCGAAGTCGAGTTCAAAAGTCGTTGTTCAACAATGCTCCCGAGGTTCATTAAGTCGAATTCAATTCGACTTTGTCGTGGTTGAAGGGCGACTTTTCCTGGTCTAAACAGTCAGTCGAATTGAATTCGACTTTTTCATGCGTGTTGCTGACCTGGCGAGGTGAATTTTTGGTCTGTCGATATGTCGCTAAGCAACGGTACTGTGATATCGATAAACAACAGCTGTTCTTGTGTATTTTCGTACATGTGCAGCATACTGGAGTGAGTGTACTGTAGACCCACATCCAATTCATTCCAAACTCGAAGTAAATCCACCCCGGAAATCCACAACAAATGACCGATTTTATAAATCTTGTCACGAGATGCCGTCTTTTTCATTCGATCCACAGAGTTTGACCCGAAGGATTTTTAAAGTTTTAATTAAGGGTAAATAATTATTATCTCATAACTCGGATGCAAATGGATTTAGTTCATAAACAAGATCAAAAAGTTTTGTGATCCGGCGCGGCCTGAATTCTGTGAGCCGCCCCGCGACTGAATCTTATATGAACTATGACATCACAAGTTGAGCAGTGACACGTTCTGCACATGCTCAGAATGAGTGAAATACGTGTTAAGAATTCAATACGGCGACGTACTCAAAACGTTTCTACCGAAAAACACTGACTTTTATCTCAATTTCACTACTTTGCATGCAGATTTTTTGTTTAAAAAGTATACAGGCATTGAAAATAGAATATAATAAATTATAATCTGAGGTTTAATAAAAAAAAATTACTGGATGACAGAGGGCGTAAATAGTCGTAATCAAATTTAACAGAGTCGAATTCGTTCGGGCGCATAGTGTAAACACCCAGTAAAAACCACAAACACAAATTAATTTATGTTAATCCTCTGTCTTAATCGAATTCGATGTCGAGTTTGAATTTGACTTTTCTCTAGTCTAAACGGGGTCTAGGACTTGAAGATTTGATTGCAAACTTGGTTAGGTTAGTTTGTAAATGTTAATTTGCTGAAACTGTTTTCATTCACCTCTATCCTTATTCAAATAAATTCAAAAAGTTTTGGTTCATCTTTACCAAGAGTGTTGACAAACTGAATGTTTTAACTTGAAAATCTACTTCATTGATAAAAAGTTTATCCTTTGATTGATTGATTGATTGATTGATTCATCACATGATAATGATATTTATGCATCCCTCTGATGTTCAAAGAGTCTGATGAGAAAGGGCAACAGATCTTTGTTTATAAGATGACCTGAATTGAGTCATAATAATAAGAACTAAGATTAGACAAAAGGTTACTCAAGTTCATAGGATTTTCTATTTACCTTTGGTGCTAAATCAAAACTTTTTGACTGTATGTAGTTTTAGGAGCTTTCATTTTTGGATGGTGCTGGTTTTCAGTGTGAGGTCATATATCATAATCATAGGGAATTGATCATGATTGCTAATTTCTCAATGTGTGGGTTTGGGAGGAGCCAATTATTACAGGGTCTGATTATGCAAAAACCCTGCCTGGGTTGCAAAAATAGCTGTCAGGCAAAATCTAGGGGTTGGAAACAAGCTGCAATTGTCAGCTTTTCACTAAATTGAGGATTTGGAGGTTGTTACTATAAATGAAAGTTCAAATATAAATGAATAAATCGGATTCATTTCCTTTCAACAAGCATGCAACTGTAGCAGGGTATCTCCTCTCAGCACTTTGTTTTTATCTCCTAACTGCTCCCCATTACATGGGTGCAGTGAGGCAAGTGAGGTGAACTACCTTGCCCAAGTGCACAACAGGTGCTGCTATAGTGCTAGGATTTGAATCCACAACCACAAGCTACCTGTATTATGAGGGAAACCCTGTGTGAGTGAAAGAGTTTTGAATAAGAAATGCTACCTCAAGAGTTATATAGGATTAGGTTGTTATTAGGAAAAATGTTAAGGGTTAGGATTAAGAGACATAGGGTTAGGGTTGTGCAGTAGATTTAGGATTCAGGCAGTATCTTGTATTCAAAAGTTTCTCAGCAGGTGCAGGTTATATATACAAAAGTATTGCATCCACATTTTGTATTTAAGTTTTTTCATAAAATAGTTGGCTTAGCTTGGGTGTGGTGTCAAATGTGTTTATTGTTGATGAGAGGACATGCTAAAATCGGAAATTTAAAGCTTTCGAGTCCAGGCTGTTGAGTGAAGTTTCACAGCCAAATTTAATCTTTTGGAGATCCAAGAAGTTGAGATGTGAGTCATTACCTTTGACACAAGTTCTCATACCCATGGGTGCAAAGTTCAATGAAGTCAGTTTAGTAATTGTCTTGAGATCCACACATTCCATATAGGCAGTAAATGAGCCTGGTTGTTCTATAAGGGAGGCCCCAGTTAAGGGGATTTCATAGCTCCTAGATAGTGAGAACCATGCAATCAGAGCAAACGTTAGTAAATTACTAGCCGTGCATAAATATTGTTTACTGGAGTTAAACCTACGTTATGTGACACAAAACACTGACAAATAAAAGTTTAGCTTTGTGAAGAAACTTTTATATAGTAATGCCTATTCCTTGTTCAGCGAAAATCTACGCTGGCGGGGTCCAATGGCGGAGGAAAAAATCGACCGAATCCTGGACCAAATGAAGGATTTAGCCGTTTCTGTGCATCGACTGCAAGACAACGAAGACTCGTTGAAGGCTAGGTTGAAAAACATCGAGCAAACAATTTGCGAAAAGCCCAATATTGAGGACAAATCTGAACGTCATGTTGACGATCATGCCAGGTCAGGTTTACATGTGAATGGTAATTATTATGCCACGTCCACAGGACAGTCGGCCTATGTCGATCCTTACGATAGCAATGCCAATGGACTTTCGTCCGATAATACAGTCGGGGACCTTCAGCACGAGTTTTTCGCTATAAAGGATGCAGTAAGCAAACTAAAACTGCCTCCTGATCACAGGCTGAGCGACCAAAAGAAAGGAATCAAGCGCAAGGACCAGCAGACTTTGCAGGTGGTATCACGATCTGCCAAGTACGTAGAAACATCGCTTAAATTATTAAGCACATTATCGCCAGGTAGTGAATTGTCTCAGGAGGACTACGGTCACTTCTACCAGGTACAGCTTGCTCATATAAGATTCTTACAAGATGAGTATGCCTCTTTGGTAGTCCAGGGTAAATTTAGTGAAGATACGGCACAGTTTTTTAGAGCATTTCAGCAGAACACATCCGGGCTGTCACCTAGTGCACTCAAAGACTTAAAGTTGGCGTCATCACTTGCAGCGCACTCTGATAAAAGTGATAGTAGCTCTAAACGTAGTCAGGGAAGTGCAAATAACTTTACAGCTTCTTCGGATTCCAACTGGCGTGAGCGTCGGCGTGGAACTTTCAACTTCAACAGGGGTGGCTACAGCAATTTTGGTTATCGTGGTTATCAACACGGTTCGGTGTCAGGTGATGTTTACAATCGCTACGCAAACCGCAGTGTGCCGCCACAACGACCATCGTCACAGTCTGACAATTGATTTGTTTAGCAGTTGGACTCATACAGGTGAAAAGGACCCACGCAATGTTTGTGATTTAACACTTTAACCAAATTTGGTATTACAGTTACACTAGTGCACAACATGATACAAGACAAGTTTTGCCAATTTGAGAAATGTTGTACTATTGATTGGTCAGTTGTGATTTTAAAACCTGTGTTTAACCTGTTTTGTATACATAAGTTATGCATGTACATGTATGTTACCTTTCAGCTAGTTAAATTAATGTTGATATTATGTGCTTTGGTAAACAATCCAGCAGCTTTAAAGCAGCTACCTTGCGTAATAAGGTTGATTACTGGCATCATATTGGTGCCCCAAATGAAGTGCTTGATTGGATACAAAGCGGCGTATGTATTCCATTTGTGAATGAACCTGTCAGTTTTCATTTACCAAATAGAGCTTTTACTGGCTCCCAGTGTAAATTTATCAAGAGTGAGCTGCAAGCTTTACTTCAGTCAGGTGCAATTCGGGAGGTTTTTTACACTCCCTTTTGTGTTTCACCAATCAGTTGTGTGCCCAAAAAAGGCGGCAAACATAGGTTAATTGTTGATCTGCGTCAAATCAATTTATGTTGTGAAACACCAAAATTTCGCAACGAGGACATTAACTCTGTTATTGATTGTATTCAACCACATGATTTGTTGATTACTTTGGATATCAAAAACGGTTTCCATCATGTTCCTGTGGCCTTTGAGCATCAAAATTTCTTAGGCATTTCTTTTGAGAATCGCTTTTTTGTTTGGCAGGTCCTTCCCTTTGGTTTAAGTGCAAGTCCGTACTATTTTTGCAAAACAATTAGACCTGTTATTCAATATTTACGCATGCGCGGGCTTCGCCTTACTGCGTATGTCGATGATTTCATTTTATTCAGCCAAAAGCGGTGCATCCAAGACCACAAGAACTTATTCATAGATACCCTATTGCGCCTTGGTTGGGTGATTAATGAAGAAAAATCTTCTTTGTATCCAGAGGAATCTAAAAATTATATTGGTTACAAGATCACAACTGGTGAAAAACCAACTTTACGTGTCCCAAATGAGCGCATCTATAAATTGCGTAAAGACTTGAGGCGCGCTTTAGCCCAATGTCAAATCAATGCGCGCATGCTTGCTCGAATAGCAGGGCAATGCCTTATCCTTAATACAGCTAGAGAATCTACAACTGACGGGTAATGACGGAGATAATAACATGAATAATACGAACTTTTCGCTGAACAAGGAATGATCTTTGACCTGACCTATGGTCAGGTCAACACTAATTGAATTAGTCTTAGACCTCCAGTCGTTTTGTTAACCTAACTACAGTATAATTGCATGGAGGCGCACTCCGCATAGTATGCGCAGTGTTTTCGGATGCATTAATTTTTCTTGTGGATGAAAGCATTTATATTTGCTTGCATTTTCCATCATTTTAGTGACAATTTTTTTTATAGAAATAGCAAAAATCGCAGGATTTTTTTCTTGTGTATGAAATAGGTTAATAAATATGTATCACCTACTATAGAGTTACTGCTAGTTGCTCGAGTAATAATTTGTACTGCTAGTTGCTCGAGTAATAATTTGTACAAAATAATGTACTTGTACTGAGATGTTGATGGGTCTACTACGCGGTCTATTGCACTCCCCCTTTTGGGGCTCATGCATTAGATGCATCAACATCTTGGTACGTGTGCATTATTTTGTACAATTTCACTCCCAACAAGTGATACACATTTATTAACCGATAAATGAAACGCATTTGGGGTGGAAATACAATTCATACCTACTAATTTGGCATTCATTTTCATCCTTTCCGTTTCTGAGGGGACATCAGCTCTAGCTGCCACCCCAGGTTCCCTAGCCCTGGTTCCACCCAAACTATTTTTTCCAGGAGATACTTGTCAAAAATGTACAAATTGATTGCATACTAAACTAAGTCTTTGATCCAAGTAAGTCATTCCTGATGAAAGATGAGCAAACATGAAACTGGAAAGAATTGCATTTTGATATCTATGTGTTGCTTGATTTGTTCATTTGGGGGTCTTCTTTAAATAAGTCATAAATTAACCAAATTCATCACCAAAAATTACCAATGGTCAACAAAAGGGCATCACATTATCACACTTCTTCTTAGATGAAGATGTGTGTCACACTTCAATTATTCAAGGTTAGTTGAATTTGTTGTGCCGAAAGTCAGTGTAAACTTTTAGAAATTGTTAATCACCAGCACGTATGAACTTATGTTCGAATGAATTAATAAGTTATGTTATAATTCTTATTGTATTGTAGATATCTGACCTACTCCCTTCCTAATATAAGATGTTCTTAATCATAGCCCGGGGGGTCACTCTCACATGCTACCCACCCGCGTCCGACCACCTCTGAAATGCACCCTTAATGGCGAATTTTCACATAACCAAATTGCTCCCCTTAATGGTGAAACACATGCAAAATCCTACACTAAATGGCGTAGCACATGGAAAAACGATACCCTAAATGGCGTTATTAAACTGAGAAATATCTAATTTATAAGTGGCGTAAATGGGAAAATGAGCTAATTTGATACCCAAGGTATCTTTTTGATGTTACAGACCTATAGATACTAAACAAAACATGCGCAAAGGTAACAAGAATCAATTAAAAAGTGGTAATTTTTATCAAATTAGTGCAAACTCACTCAAACAATAATATTACTAACCCTAAACGTCTATTAATGGCGATGCCTTCTGAAAAAGTACCCCTTTTTCAAAAAGACGTCGACAACGCTGTGTGGTGAAATACATACCCTTTTAGATGTTTTTCTTGGACACGGGTGCGTAGAAAGTCAAGTAGTGAGTGACCCCCCCCCCACCCCCGGATCATAGCTAGGAGGAAGGTTAAGGGTAGACTAGGTATTGTTGGTTGAAATGCCAAAAAAAAAAAATCAATTTTCATTTTCTAAATCAATATATTATTTAAAATTATTTGCAAAAGTTCATTCTACAAATCATATACTTTCAAAATGTGCTTGATTTAATGTAATGAGCTATGTACGTTTTACAAAAGTGTTGTTGTTTCAGCCCTCTTTACAACATAACTCAAGTACCACAGGACCTACAAAAGTATATCTGTGATATTTGAATTCTTCTATACATGCTCGCTATGAAATGATCAATGCAATTTTTGCCAAAGCTCAGTACCATTAGCAAGATACTGTGTACTACCAATTTGCAACAGTTTAAAATAGTTGCTAATCTTAAGGGGACATTTGGAGGGGCAGTGACGTGAACAAAAATGTCATGATACTGCTAAAATATTACACCATATGAATGTTTTTGGGTGATAGATTTTGAACATTTCCCCAATTCTAAGAGGGGTGATCTCCTCTCAGGCCCCCTTTCTCTAACAATTATTATGCTTATTGCTTACAGTCTAGAAAGGCACCATTCTTTATATATCCTCCGCTCCTTACAGCCACCAACTCTAACTACGCCCCTGTTTTTAATGAAACAGAAAAATAAAAAAAACAAGTCAATTTGCTGATGTGTTTTTCTGTAGTGAACTAGTTCATCATTATTAGGTTTCAAATGGGTCATAATGTGGTGTAGTGATCAAACTCACAGTTGAATGCCAAACTAGCCATGGAACTGAAGCAATTTTATCTTTAGTGGAAGAAAGGTTTAATAGGCCTATGAATAAACTAAATTAGGCATGTAAAACATGGTAAACAAGGAACGGAAATCATGTGATATCGATATGTAAAAACTTCAGTACATTACATATTGTTAGCAATTTAGCAAAATTATCATGGTGGATGCATACTTCATCAATATCGGACATTTGTAATAGGTTTACCATCAGATAATGCATAATACAGTTCAACCCACAAAAATATTGTGTGTCTGTGAAACTAAAAATAAAGAAAATATGCATTCCATAAACCACCTTATAAGCCAATAATAGCGTGCAACATAATGAATTAAGTTACAGTTTTGGAAGTTACGGTGGATACGTCTTAATTTGGTATGACGGATATTGCTATTAGTTTGCCATTGAGAGTTTGTGTCAGCATACACCCCGATATAAACTAACTGGTGCCTGAAATCTTGATTTTGTTCCTGTAATAACTTGACAATGAAACCATTAATACCGAGTTGCTTTCATTTCAATTAAAAAGCTGCTTTAATAGTATATAATCAATTTGTCAGTGATAGTAGAATGGCTGTTAGACACTGTGGCTGTTAGGGTACCAACATAGAAAATAACAAAATGACAAATAAGCAAATGATATTGAGGATTTATATAGACATGTTTTTCAACTGAACAGGAATTAGCAGGATGAATAAGATAAATATGTATTAGAATGTCAGTGTTGTGACCTTGGCTTTTAAATAGATAAATAAATTTAAAAAAATAAAAAACTTGCATTGCACTTTTACAGAAAACTGCCCAATTTCATGTATAGAACAGGAAGTATTGAGAGTTTCACTGTGTCTTCAAGATGATGAGCGATTTCAATATGAATATTGATGTCATTAAGAAAACATTGTTTCTTTATTTGATATGTAGCAGTCTTGTCCATAATCACAGAAAACTGATGGGTACTAATCATTTTGATATCAGCTTGTATAGCCAGACTCTGGTTAGAGTCTGCTGTTGTCAGTGTGAATTAGAGGTAACAAATCATCTCTGCTGCAGGAAGGACAGGCTATTTTTATATTAATGCTCTTCTTGCTAGCCATATCATATTAATAAAAAGTCCCAAGTTTTGAGATATTTTCTCAAAATATCAAGAACTATTTTGAGAACTACTGAACCAATACTAGGCTTGTTTGTACTCATTTGAATGCATTTTTCATGCTGATTCCAAATATGGTCATGAAAATTTACAATTCTGGAATTTTTGAATTTTTGAATTTTTGAATTTTTTGAAACTTGTCGTCTGCAAGCGTGGAGAGAGTTCAGACTGCAAATATGGAAAGAGAACGGACATTACATTGTGCCAGTGCCAGAATATATTTTGTGCACAAACTTACAATAGCTGCCATTTACATTATTACAAAGAACCAACTTCAATTTGTAGTGGTCTCAAAGAATAGAGAATATCAACATCTCCAAAAAATAGTCATCTGAATGTTCCTTTTTAAGTACATATTAAAATGTGTTTATGCTCTCTGTGCTATCCATAGGTTTCAATATAGGCTTCAATATAAAATGTAGTTTTGACAATTTGTCTCAAAATATCAAGAGCTTTCTCAAGAACCACTGAAATTCGCCTTGTTTGCACTCATTTTGTGCACTTTTCATGCTAATTCCAATTATGGTCATGTTAATATACAATTCTGAAATTTTTGGATTTATGAAGAAAATTTGGAATCTGCAGTCAATACCCGTGTGGAGAGGGTTAATGCAAATCAAACCATAATCCTAAAAGTTTGGGAAGTCCGGCCCTAACCTGGGTCATAATCCTAACCCAAAACCCTACTCTAATTCTCTTGGTGTGCTGTTAGTTAATAGTATTCTATTAGTTAGTTAATAGTAGTTCTGTGTAACTTCCTTTTAGGCAAAATGGCTTTAATTATGATGGCGTAGTAACTTAGCACAGCATTAACAAGTTAACTAAGTAAACTTTTTTCAATTTAGGTCACTCCTGGAGTGTGATCAAGGTTGTCTTCTTGTATAACCTTATGTGAGACTTCCCCTTTGCAATTGATGACTTAACCCTAACCATACAAAAGAACACAAAACTACACTTCACAAAGCATAGGCACAGGCAGGTATCACACATGATGCGATTGCGTCATCATGCGAAGAGTCATATGGTCACGGAAAGCTTGGGCAGGCAAGCTACACCCCCATGGCAAGGTAGGCCCGTGCACGTGTCTGGCACCAGAGGGGTCAGGGGTTCAAAACCGCAGCCAAAAAAACCTTTTCTCTTCTTCTTTCTATCTTTCTTCCTCCTCTCCTTCCCCTCGTCAAAAAGCAACGTGGGCGTTAGGTTTAACATGAAAAAGTTAAAGCCATATTATAACATTTGCTGAGGAAGACGCCTCACTGAATTTTTAAAATTCCTTTTTTACACGATTAAATTGTACTTTATTAAACCAATATACTCTGCAAAAATCAAGACTCTAGGTGCTGTAGTTTTGTCAAAATCCGAACCGGCGCTTTATTATTACGATGGAATTATTAGTCGAACGCATACACGATGTTCATAACACACAGTATGCATACACGGCGTGAGGGACGGTGATATACACAACAAAGGGTCGTACCACAACATGACCGAAGGAGTGGTACATATTGGCGACATGTGCGCTGGTAGTAAATTCCAATTTTCTTTGCTTTGCCGTAGTTGTTCGGCTCAAAAATAAAAGGGATATATCTGACAGTAAAAGCTAACATTTTATGGCAAAGAAATGCTAATCTATTTTGTTTGAAAATGTTATAATATGGCTTTAAGTTTGCAGGTGTATTTATGTACATAAATCCAGGAACATGTATGTTTTGCACATGCAGTGACACATAGCTACACATGCATTTTAAAAATATGCGGAGTACTGTATTATGCTGTTATTTTTGTGCAGGCTTTAATTTCACAAATATTGCAAGTTGGCGCACAAATAACAAGACAGGGAAAATGAAAGTTTTTATATAAAGTTACATATATACTTGACATAAGTTACATGGAATATACAACTCTTATATTTTCCAGAAACCTCAAAATCACACAAAATTATTTATGTGAAAATAGCACCAAGTAATGCATGCCCAGTCAAAAAAATGTTGCACCTACATATATACATACAAAATGATTCAAAACTTGACACTTCATTAAAAATAACATATTTTCTTTGTAAATTCATAATAAAACATCAGCAATTCAATATGATTCCCAAAAGTTCCAAAATACAAAATAAACATAATAATTTTCTGTGGGCATTCATATAAATAAAACATCAACAATTCAATATGATTCCCAAAAGTTCCAAAATACAAAATAAACATATATATTTTCTTGTGCACATACCCATATAAAAACATCAACAATTCAGTATGATTCCCAAAAGTTCCAACGTACAAAATAAACATATTGTCTTGTGCATTCATAATAAAACATCAACAATTCAATATGTGACACTATTTTGGTCCATAGGGGTCAAAGGAGGCATTTTGAAAATTGAGTTACTGTAATTATTACATTTACATACAATAGGCTATCATTTACTGAAAACACCAAAGGTCTAGCATACTTGGTTCTAAAGTTATGAGGTTTTTTTTATTCTTATTTTCCTATGTATTTTATCATTTTTTTACTCCATATTTTTACCTTTATCTCAGTTTCAAGTTTGCTGCCTTTGGCCTCCATGGATCGTGTCACACATGATTCCCAAAATTACCAAAATACAAAATGTTTTGTGTTTTAGAAACACTTATCATTATGAGAATAGTGTGTGTAAGAGATGAATTGTAGGATCTGCTTTCAGGATGCATTGCAAGCTATGCACATCCGCTTCAAGACAGGACTGACCTTGTTTTTAGGATATTTTTAGATAAATCTTAAGTATATCATTTTCCTAAATTAAATTGCCCCATGGTTTTGTTGATATTCTACTTTTTTCCCAGGCTTTTTTCATCCGAAGGAAAAGACTTTATACCGAGTGCCCCCAAAAAAGTTATGTAGATTTTTGAAAATAATCTAACTTAAGGTAGCGCTATCGGATATAGATTTTTTTCTAATTTAAATATGTGAAAGTCCGTGCTCTCTTGATTACAAAACTGAAATTTTATTTTAATCGGACATTCAGTTCTCGAGATATGGCCTGTCAAAATGGCGCGAAACCAACAAATTGGCAACAACTTTCTTTTTATTTTCTTTATTTTTGGCATGCAGTGTTGCCAGATAATTTTATAATTATATATGCATGAATTATGCAAAGTAAAGTTTTCAGATACAATTAGAAGAGGTATGGCACTGAAACTTGGTACATGAGTAGTACACATGAAATGCAACAAACCTACGGTCGCGTTTGGCAAATTTCCATTTGCATAATTAATTAGGGCCCTAATCAACTTTTCTAATTAGTGGCCCTAATTAATTATGCAAATTGAAATTTGACAAACGCAACCGTGATTTTGTAGCACCTTGTGTGTACTACCCAAGTACCAAGCCTCAGTACCATAGCTCTTCTAATTGTATCTGAAAACTTTACTTTGCATAATTCATGCATATATAATTAGAAAATTACCTGGCAACTGGACTTGTCAAAATATAGAAAATAAAAAGAAAGTTGTTGCCAATTTTTTGTTTTGGTTTGGCGCCATTTTGACAGGCCATATCTCAGAACCAAATGTCCGATTGAAACAAAATTTTCAGTTTTGTAATCTACAAGGTAAGAGCTTTAACATATTTAAATTGAAAGAGAATCTAAATTTTTGCATTAGCCGATAGGGCCACCTTAATGTTAACAAAATGTCCTTTTCATGATACCCTCCACTAACCATGCTAACACCAGTGTTAATGTAAAGTTCACAACTATTATATTTAGCCCGCATTCCACACATTCTTGAGCAAGCTGTTTACCATGCTAATGTGACATAATGCAGCACACAAGGTTCACTGCATGCATATGCACCCGTGCGCACAGGTGCATTTTGCGGGTCATTTGAGTAGGTCTAGCCATAGCATGACAGATGCAGTAAGCCTCTATTGAACATGTTGATTACAGGGTTTATCAAGAGTTCAGTCAGAAAATGGACAATATTCTAACAGTATAACACAGCAGCGATTTCATTTCAATAAAACCAATACAAAGCCTTAATGCAAATTAATTTCATTATGTTGATGGCGTGCAAAAATGCTTCACTAAAAAGTCGCATGTTCCTGCCAAATGACCATCTTCCTTTATTTGTTACCACCAAGAGTCAAGAAGTTCTAAGATGTGCAATATTTAATTTGACAATAGGCCCTATAGAGCAATAAGTTCAACCATGAAAAAAAATAAGCGAAAAATAAAAAGTAGACCAATAAGAAAAAATATGAAAACAAAGATATGTTTTTTTGTTGAACGACATTGTGATGGTTACTCACTCTTGACACCCCTGTCATCTAGTACTCATAAGTTAAGTTGTGTTTAAGATGCGGAGTTAAAACGTAATAGAGTATTACAAGAATGATGGAAAAATAATTCCTGATATCTCAATATTAACCTGTTTGGCTTTCACTTATAACATCATTTTCTTACAATTTTCTACATTATACCCTGGGACAACTGGTTAATTAGTGAATTAACAGGCCCATATGCAGGATTTATTTTGTAAGGGTACAGGACTTCCAAATAGGGGACCTTTTTAAATGAAAAGAGCACCTTTGTAGTTTTTTTTTTTTTTAAAAATTACCTCTTTAAACACCTTATCACCAAAAAGTGGACTTTTTGTCAATATTTCTCCCACTTTTTGACCTTTTTCTCATAAAATAAATAAAAAAGTGAACCTTTGTGGATTTTGGTGGTGGGGTAGGCTGCTGGACCCCGGTGTCGTCACTTAACATTCAAAGGCGTAACGCATGATCGTTCCCTAAGTCAAAAATACCCCCTATTTTGCGCGGTTTCAAGAACATTTTAGTCATTTTTACCCCTATTTTACACGTAAAACGGGTACAAATTACCCTTAAAAATACCCCTATTTTTGTGCATTTCAAGTACACTTTTACAAAAGTACCCCTTTTTTAACATTTCAAGAACACACACAAAAACACCCCTTCTGATTAATTGTCTTTTCTGAGGAGAACTCTGTTGTCCTTTTAAATGATGAAAATAACAGAAAAATATATACAGATACATCGAATAGGATGCATCATGTGTTTTTTATGATACAGTTATCAACAATGTAATCTTTCCTCCGTTTTTTTTTTTTTTTTTGCAAAATAAAGCTGACTGACAAAAATTACGAACTCTGCATTTGCCACAAATTTCCTCACTCAAACCACTATATCAGCCCCATCTTTAGATATTTTGAAGAAAAACCTCTAGCTTGCCGGTCACCAAATAGTTAGCGATTTGCGGTTTTCGCCCTGCTGACTTCAACTTCAGAAGGTTCAGAAGGAACAATTCCTTTATGATCAGGTGCCATTTCGAAGAGTTTGTGGCCCGGTTTGTGGGTACCCAGTTTGTCAAGGCTCCGGAGGCCGAGCGCATCATTAATAAAGCCGATGAAAAAAGTCCCATGGAATCAGCGGCCAAACTGGGTAAGTCCCCAGTGACGTAATCGGTGTAAACAAACCATGAAACAAATAAAACTGAGTCGAGCGTGTTGCTGAATATTTAGGCAAAAAAGTTTCACAAAGGTGAAATCCGGGAGTAAATTGAGAGAGAAATGGTAAGATTTCTTGGGATTTCAACATTATCACGATTCACAAAAATATACCCTATGTTTTAATTTCGAGTACACTGTCGTCAAAAACAACCCTATTTTTTAAACATCGCGCACATAAAATGTTCGCGAACATAGTTTAAATATAACCCCTTTTTTCGCGAAATTGGGAACGATCATGCGTACACATAGTCAATGTTAAGTGACGACACCGGGTGCTGGACTGGGTGAATTCAGACCATTTGTGAGATAAAAGCTGTGATCACTTACATGACCAATTTGAACTTATTTATAAGAGACTGACTCAAGATTACCAGTTATGTCTATTTTGACTACACAAAGCTAATTTTTGCTTTATCTGTTGTTTATTCGATATATAGTTATTACCAGTGCTCAGCATGGCAACAATGCCCAGCAAGCAGCAGGATCTGAAGTAGAATCGGAAGTTGAATCAGAGGCACCTGAAATTGAATCTGAGGTACCTGAAGTCGAATCAGAGGCACCTGAAGTTGAATCTGAGGCACCTGAAATAGAAGAACCTGAAGTACAAGCAGCAGTCGAATCAGAAGTAGAATCTGAAGTAGAATATGAAGCCCCAGAAATTGAATCTGAAGCCCCAGAAATTGAGAGTGAATTTGAGAGCGAAGCCCCAGAAGTTCCAGGATCCTTTATTTATGCTGCACCCATGGACGGATTTGAATCCAGTGCATCAAAATCAGATTTCCAAGCTGCAGCAGGCAAATCTGTTGGCATGGTGATGGGAGCAGTATGTGGTGTAGTTGCCGTCACCGTAGTTGCAATAATTGTGATTCGTAAGAACAGAGCAGCATCAGGACTTGGAAATCAAGCTTAATTCTGAACTGTTACAATGCAGGGACATAAAAGATTAATACATTTTTGCAGTTGTTGATGAACATATTTTTGCTATCAAATCAAGTTATATATTATGCAGATGTTTCATAATTTTGATAAAGAATATATATTTATATAAACTTAAAGCCATGTACTTTGTTCAGCACTATTGAAATAAGTAGAATTTGTATGCTTCTAAATTTTCTATAAAAGTGCACCAACCTTTTTTGCAATCCTTTTCTAATGCTTGATCTTAATTTTAAAATGCAGCAATGCTAAGCAAATCAGAATAAAAAAATTATTTCATTGAAATCAATTCACTAAATTATGAGGTATACCTGTGTTGTGTTGATCAAAGTATATAATGAGTAAATAGCCCTAACACGTATAAATCTGACAAAATCTTACAAGGAAAACTGCGCATGCATGCATGCATTCCACATGATGCCATTACGCAATCACCCGAAGTCATTTATGGCCACCAAATCGCTGGCCAGGCAAGCAACTCCCTCGTGGCATGAGGTTGGTGATTGTGTGCGTGGCACCCAAGGGGTGCCAGGGTCAATTCCCGGGGGTGCCAAGTGAAATCTTTCTTCATCTTCTCTCCTTTCTTGTTCCTTCTCTGCCTTCAGATAGCAAAAAAGCATGTTCATTGTTACAGTTAAGAATGTAAACTAAGCATCAGTTGGTGACATCATCTAATGCATATTTATAAATGAATATTTATTGGATATGTGCATGGTAACTGTATTAATTGAACATCTCTAAGGCAGCGAAAGAACCAGTCCATATTTGGTATGATCGCCCCCCTGTTTGTTTAATGGAATAAATTGTGTACCTATAAACCAGCCAAAAAGGCATGTGATATCAGGTCCATTCGCTGCCTTATAGGTGGTTTTGTTTGTAAATGTGATTACAGTGCAGATTTGTATCATTGGCCTGGCAAAGTCACGTTTTTTCCCCTTCATCCCCGGGCCTTTGTCTTTATATGTGACTAATACTACACTATCAGAGGATATAGAACATCTTTAAGGATGTATATAAGTCAGTTTAAAAGTTAAGCTCTGGAGACATGTTCATTACGTAAAAATTATGCTGTATCAGACTTAGACCTTGAACACATCAAGTCAATTGATATAAGTTTATAAGCCTATGGCCTAATTTTACATAATGGTCTGGGAATTGGAGTGCAGTCCTGTTTTAGTCATTCCTGAAGTCCTTTGGAAAAGAAACATGAAGTATGTCATTACATTGCCAATGCACACCACACATTTACTAAGGGTGCGTGCATTGATGATGTGCTCATTGAGGATGACATTTTCTTTGCAAAGAATTTCAGGAATAATTGAAATGGTCAATTAGATTCACTTGTAAGCTTCAATAATTTAACTACTGAAGCTTAAGGCACAGGTCTCATAAACCTGAGGTCCTGGGTTCAATTCCCAGGCAGGATCACTTTTTCTACTTGTCTCCTTTATTATTGGCGACAGCGAACCTGGTGAAAAATTATGTTTATTTATATTATTCCCATTGATCGTGCTACTGTTTTTCCATGTACTGAAGCTCTGTTGAATTTGTTGGACTCTGTTTCCAGCAAGGTCTTGGAATTGGGTTATTCCAGTTGAGATCCATACATCCCCTATGAAAGGCATGACCTTAATCTCAGACTACAAATGGAGTCATCCATTCAGGTAACCCCATTTGAAACCTACACTTACTGTGTAATTGTGAATGTAAAGTGATGACCAATGTGTGATCAATGATTTGCGAGCCAAAAGTGCCTTATTTTCATACACATTTTCCTCTTCTCTGCCAGTATATGTATACATTATTGATTAATATTTTAGTACTGAATTGTATAAATTTGCAAGATATCAAATAAAAACATTTGAAATGAACATTAAAACAATCTGCAATTAATTCTTTTCAGAGTCAAGCCTGTTTATACTTGATATAATAATAATTTCCAGATTTTGAAGAATATGATCTGAGTGCAACCACACAATGGTTTAGTATGGGAACCTGACCAAAGTCCAAGACCCCAAATGATGGTGACTAAGTTTCACTTTTATGTCTTAAAAATCCGCATGATACCATTACAGCAGACATCAGATACAGATTCGTATCTCGTCAAAAGGGTTCAATGATTGTGTATTGCATAGACTTGAGTCTACTTTTGTCACCTTGCCGATGGTCAGGATGTAGGGTCTTCCTAGATAAACAATCTTGCACATAGATTTCCCCACTAGACCTTAATTCCTCTACACCAGGAAAAGAAATAATCACCTTGTAACATATGGGATGAGTGCATATCTTTGTGCCTTAATGGTTACTGTATATGATGCAGAAATAACTACTTTGAACAATATGTGGTGATATTTGAGTTTGCATTTTGTCTTGCTACAATTTAGTGGAAGCAATGATTTTTGGCATCCTTACACCTCAAGATAAAACCAAATGATAAAACTAGAATTGGTTCCATTTTTTCTATGCCCCTATTCTTCTCAAGAGGGGTCGCAGCGTCAAAGGTCATATGGGGCCAAAATGTAAAATTAGGCCAAATGTCAAATATCTCATGCACAGAGGTCAAATTTTCAAAATGCACGGATTCAATCGCGTCTTGTCTCAAATTACTCCTCTCGATAAACAAAATGGGAAAATAATTTGTTTGAGAAATGTATAACCTCTGATCAGATGAAATCATAGATCAAAGGATATGCATATAGGCCTACAGATTTCTGTTGGAATTTTGATGCATCAACTCTGAAGAGGACATGACAAAATAAATTGCAATAATATTGTAAATTAATGTATGTTTGAGATTTCTCATGTTAAGGGGAGTAATTTGAGACCAGTTTCGATGATATCATACTATTTTTCAATTTTGACCTTTTGCGTATGAAATTTGTGACATTTGACCTATTCGACCTTATAAATCCCGAACTTAAAGCACCACAGATAAATAAGACAATTGACTTTTATATTTCCTGTGATGAGAGGAACAATTTGAGATACATGACAACGTGATGGGACTATTTGTAAGTTTTAGCCCCACTGTGACCTTAGACCCCTTGTGGGCACCACAGGGGGGATAGAAAAATAGAACCAATCAAATTTGTATCATTTCAGGTTTAAGGATGCCAAACATTGGTTCCACTAATATAGCAAAAGAAAATAAGTCCACTTCAAAGTGTATTTTTGCTAAATATGCTTCTTGCCGGTTTCAGATATTGTTCATGTTTTTATTTTCTTATGCTGATTTTTTTTCTGTTTGTATAGCGCCTCGGAATAGGTTGCCTAGATAGATGGCGCTTTATAAATGCACTAAAATATGTAATATATAAATGCAAATTTCAAAGTATAGAAAAGGAAAGCAACCGGTAATCTGAGTTTCACGGCATACCCTCACTTTCGATCATTGGGTACCCGATCATCAGATGGATGGTGTTCCATGGTTGAGTCTTAACCAAATGAATTGTATGTACCGTACATTCTATAAATATACCGGCGCAAAATTTGCAATAAAACAGGTGATTGCTTTGACATTTGTAAAATACAGACTATAGTGAAAGGAAATTTTTCATCTTTTCTCTGTCAAACTTGACAAAAAAGGTTAAATTTTCACAGCAGCTGACACTTTTGTTGTTGAAAGGGGTACAACAAGAACTGACTGAAAATTATGTAATTCTTTTATATAGGCCTAATAATTAATAATATTGCATCATCTATTGACACATGAAAGCTAGCCTGTAATGGTGACATCAGTCCGACAAAAAATTATTGCATTTAAAAATGAGGCCAAAAAAAGGTTTGTTAGCTCTTTCCTGTCTGACCCAAAAAAATCACTGAGAAATCCTGTGCCTTTTTTTATAAGGGGTGCAGATTTTTTAAAGTTGAAATAATGTATTTGTGAGATGAGATTTTAATAGTACAGCCCACGGAGCAGCTATACCACACGCAAAGTTTGCACACGACTTAGGATACCGCACGCATTATGTTAGGATCATGCAGGTAATTCGGAATATATTACTTGCCACAGTTGTGTCATAGATATTAATTCGGAGTATGCAGGTAACAGATTTTTATCCAAGTGGTCTTTGACCAATGAGATTACATAATTCATGTCAACTAAAGGATAAAATGACTTACGTCTTGTATGTTGTGTTTGAATATCATAATTAGGCATATTCTGAAATATATTTTGTATGGCCATTTCTAGTTTGAAACCAAACAAGATATTTTTCTGAGCTGTTAATCATAATGGCTTTCATATGGAAACTTGGCTAGATGCTAGACAGGATAAGAATACATGTTATTCAAACTTATGTCGACATCATACTACTCGGTATAGGTGGGGGCATATTCATAAAGCACTTTTAATTTTAGTGAAAATATCAGAAAGACAGCCCTAAAATATTTGGAATACAGTATATTGTTTTGCAAGATATTGGATGCAGATTATGTGTGGGTTTTTAATAAATTTTGTGAGAGCCAAATATTTATATGTCATCCGAGTCATGAGAGAAACTATATAGGCCCTATTTATTTTATTAAATGCTCCCCTTCTTTTAAATGCCTTATTATATGCATAAGTATGCTTAAAACTGGCATGTCATGATCGCAAAATTCCATGGACGAAATCCTATTCTAACTTACATTTCCATTCAATTCATCACCACATTATAGTAGAATGTCCATAATATTTTAATAAATAAATCGCATTCTTGCAAAAAAATGCACAGATCTAAGGCCAAAAAAAGACAGTTTGCTTGTTCTCCACAACTTTTTCAGAATTGGGTCAGTGGGGCGGGATTATTTTTTTTTAAGGTCATAGCCAAAACATGACTATGCCTTTAATTAGCTTAATAAATAGCCCAAATAGTTGTGAATTGGGATATCTCTACTGTTTATCACTTCATTAATGTTTTTAAAACAGTTTAGAAGTGTGTTAAAAACAAAAAAAAAAACTTTTCAGGATGTCAAAAATGTTGAAAGAAAAAAAAACTTTTTCTGGAATTTCCAAAATTAGGGTATTCATTTGGATAGTAAAACAAAAAACCATCTCTTTTCCAGATTTTCCAAATTGGGGTCGGCTGGTGGAGGACAAGCAAACAATCTTTTTTTTGGCCTAATTTGGTAGTATTTTCTGATAATATGTTCCTGTATGGTCGCTGTCATGTTGAATTTCAACCCGCAAGTTGTAGGCCTATTTTGCGAATTTCGGAAGTCATATTTTGCATCTTTTTTCCTTTTTTCCGTTTCTAATGCTCCCCATTTCAAAATTGCAATGCCCCCATCAAGGCGTTTAACAGAGTAAATTACGGTATGTGCAATTTGAGGCTTATTTTAGGATAAATGCTGACCTAGAAATATAACAACAAAAATAACATTTCTCATTTTAGTTTTTAGGCCACCTACAAAAAACAGATTTTTGTATCCTTTTTAAATATTTCAGTGGTGTTTCTACCCAGCAAACTCCAAACAATTTAAAAACTTTTTTTTCCAAAACACTTTTAAAATGTTGGGTGTTTGATAACACACTACACCAAAATTTTTAGAATGATGTTAAAATATTTTGCAGTTTTCAAAAAATGTTTTTGAATATTATTAAAACATTTTATACCCTTTATATACCCTTACACTTTATATAACCCAACATTTAAACATTTTCTGGCAACCTTTAACCTTTTGCAAATAATGTTATGAAAATGTGTTGTGTTATAGTTTGCTGGATACTTGACTCCAAAATTGTAATCATGACAAGTTTGTTTTTATACGGAGACAAGAGAGAGGGCAAATGGGCTATTCCATTTGAAATGCACACTACCCCTGTGGAAGATTATTGGAAATATTTTCCACAGGGGAAGTATGGAATTTTCATATGGAATAGGCAGTTCCATTTGGATTTCATACATCCTGTGAGAAAGATTCAACCTGAATCCTCCGCTGAGTGAGGGTGAGTTTCAAATAGAGCTGCGAAGCGTTCATTCCATTTGGAGGGCATACTCCCCTGTGAAAGATATTTCAAAAATCTTCCACTTGTTCCAATGCAGCTAAAATGAAACTACAAGGGCTCTCAAAGACTTCTCTTGGGACAGGGAGGAAGTTGTAAGAATGCATTTAGGGAATAATATCACCAGCACAGGAAAACTTAACAGATTAAAAGGAAATCCTCAAGAATAATCATACAAGTATGATTGATGAATTAGGGCCCTGTCTCCTAAATCAAAACATATTGTTTTATTTTTCCAATGAGTCCTGTATTAGACTCGAGCTAGGCCTGTAATACCAACTCATCCAGTTTTCTTACTGAATTGACAAAGTTGTGTGGGAAGGGATATCTTCCTCATATTTTGGCTGACTGGGAATGATTTGCATTTCTTGCTGACCTATTTTTTTCTTATTTTAACCTGTGTGAATCACACAATCTCAGACACTGCTCTCCCATGATTCCTATGCTAGTGTGTACAGACAGCCAAGTGTTACCCTGATAGGAACTGGATGTGAGCTCTTTGTCATTCTCTGCATCTGCGTGATAATTCAAATGAAGTAATGGAGAAAGCAGCTAATTTGTTGATATTTGCCTCCTCTGGAAATTGAACTGCAGACCCCAGGTGCAGACCTCTTGCATCAGAGTGACAGACCTCAACTGCTGGGCAGTACTGCTCTCTTTGTTGACCTATTTATATGCATAAACTTTTTTGAGCAAAAGAAGCCACAAAAAATATTATGTTAGGTTGAAATAACTATTTGGATTTTGGAATGGGAGAATTTGTTTTTTTGGAAGTGTATTTTGGTTGATAATTTCCCAACAAACACAAAAATGTTTCAAATCATCATTCACATGTTATAACCGCATTTTGGTTTTTGTCAAAATGTTTCAATAACTTTTAAATGTCGGGTTATATATAGGTCGTGAAAACTTTGATGACAAAACACTACAACAACTTTTAAAAAATGTTGTAAAAATGTTGTTGCAAAATGTTTATTGGCAAACATTTTGAAAAAAATTTTATATCCTTTATATAACCCAACATTTAAACATTTTCTGTAAATTGTTTTGTGCTTGCTGGGTTGCTTTCTCTTTTTGTTAGCTTTGTATTAAGTGTTCAAAAGAACCTGGTTCCAACAAGAACCCATAAGATTGTTTGGGGTTGATATACAATGTGGGGTTTCCATCCAAAATACAGAACAAAATGTTGTTACTAAGGGTGCAGTTGTACTACAGTTGTTGTTGCTGGGTTTTTTTGGTTTTTTTTGGTTTTGTTTTTTTGGTAGTCATTATTATAACATAAATACCACTAATAATACTATAATCTCAATAATTCATACAGTGTGAACTTTACAACGCCTTGTTACGGTATGAATATTCATAACTCTTAACCTTTTCCCCTGCCTGGTAAATCTCTAATATCGCCAATATTGTTCTATTGACTGTGTCTTGCAACTAAGTGAGTAATACCTGCACTAAGTGTTTCCATGCAAACTGAGATCCGGAGACTAATAAGGCTGATTTAAAAATAGACAGAATCACCCCAGGTCAGTTTCAAAATTACCCCAGAGGTCAGTTGCAAATCCTAAAAGACCAGATTATGCCCATAACTTCTGGAGGAGACACAGGCTTTGAGAACGCTCTGCTGAGGTATAGCATATACTGCTTGACTGAAACTTCAAAAAACTATCAAGATGAGGTTTGAGTGTGCTTGTGTGGTGCTTTTTGCAGTTGTTGGTAAGTTTTGCACATTGTTTTACTAAAAAAAAATTTATTCTTATATTTTTCAGATAATGTACAGTACAGATATAGTTTTATAATTGTATGAAATCTTGGCTAAGTATTTTGAGTTGAAAAACTGCTCAGAGGCTAAAACTAATATCATTTGGGTGCTGGTGATAAATGCAATATTTCATTTTTCAATTGTAGAATTTCAATTTGATAGCAAGATTAGGCCTCCATTGCTATGGGTAAGAGGAACAGTATCAGTAACACCATCCCTTTTGAATTAGTGGAATCTTGTATTGTAAGATGCTAATGTCAGAAGGGTTTTTCACATGACATAAAGTCCAGAGATGGAAGAACTTGGTTTGTCCATCAAAAATAGGATGTTAACCAAATGACACCTGTTGTACACCTGATGATTGCAGCTTGGAAATTATGAACAGTGCTATTCCACATTGATCTGTATCAGAAGATCTACATTACCAAATCATTTTAGTTATCTTGAAGATTTTCCGATGAACAGAAATGTATTTACTGATATTAACTTGCTATCCATTAGTGTTGAGCCCGGGGTTGAGCCTAGGATGCTGATGAGCATTTTGCGTTATTAAGTCAAGAAATTATTGATAAACACTAATGGCTTCTGGAGTGGTTGCTTGGTTTTGTTGATGTATCCAGGTTTTCAGAACTGAAACTTGTGAGTGAAACATGATTTCAGTGACAAGGGCAAAGCATATCACATCAGTGACACGGTAACCCCCCCCCCACACACACACACCCACACTTCAGTAACCCTAAAAAGCCTTAAGTAGGTTTCAGCGGCATGCTGGGACAAATGGAAGAAGCATTTGGTTCCAATGGATGGACCATGACAATTGAGGAGCTTCCCCCTGACTACACCAGTTATTGGCATACTGGATATTGGATATGATTATTTCTGGTAGAAAGAATTTGAACAAGTCATACCGGTCTCTATTTTTGAGATTACTATCAAACGCAGGCCGCACCCCCCCAAATTTGGAAAAGTATACAAAAAGTCCAAAATTTTCAGAATTTGCGAGCGTAGCGAAAAAAAATCAGGGTTTTACGCTTTTTGGACAAAAAGGTCCAAATTTTTGGAAGAAAGTCCACTTTTCACAAAATCGCTCCCTTGTAAAAAAAGTCCACTTTTTCAAAATCAGCACCCCCAAATGAAATCCTGCGCACGGGCCTGATCAAACGCATGATTTGTTGGAACTAATCCAGTCTATCTGTCAGACCGTTAGACAGTTAGGATTATCATATCTACAGGTTCACAAGAAGTGATCCTTCTAAATATGTGTGTGTGTGATTTGAACACCTTTTCTGGAAGGGGACATTTTTATTGAGCTTCAGAATGAGTCAGGAAATTTGCATTAAAAAGCATTAACTTGAGCTAATTGATTAGATTTTGCTATTTTCTCATGTAATTATATCCAAAACAATAGCATCTTGAAGAGCCAATGAAGATGTTTCTGGATCATTCTCTAAAACGAATCCATCCTTGATCATGTACACTTCAATAGGAAACCCTCCTTGTATGGGCCTCACAATAATTGTTTGCATATACCGGTATGGCTCCTCCTCACTGCTATCATCACTCTTGAAACAGGAAACATCAAGTAGAAAACTTTCTAAAATTGGACAAGTTGACCGCTAAATCTGACACAGAAGTGTCATCTGAGTCATAGGAGACGCCACCACAATTTCATACACTTGCGCTAGAAATTGCCTCAAAGTTTAAATGGCTATATCCAATAGCTGCCTTGTGCATTTGGTGTCTTATAATTCAAGACCAAATTAAAAAGACTAGTTACTTTGCATATGATGTCCTTTCAACTGGATCAAAAATGCAGTACTGCGCAGGTCAGCAACCAATCACGCCACGCTTTTGCCCTGACGTCAGATGCAAACTAATCTTTTTAATTCGATCTTTGATTATAATATTGTTATTTTATTTTAAATCAAGAGATACCTTTGTAATGGCTAATAGAGGTGCGTGAAATTATTGATTGGCTCCAAACAAAGGATTTGAACCAGTGTCTTTCACCGTAATCATGGCGCAGTGTAGTCCATTCGATCAAATGTTATCATCAACCTATTTGATTGGTGTGCATTGGCATTGAGACGAACTGTCGCGGTAGATTGCACTCATGCTTTTGTTGAATGCATTTGAGCAGTCCGCCATATTTACTGTATGATATGTCATATGCACAACCTCTATTAGGGAGGCCACCAAGTACAGTAAATGCTGTATTAAAAGCTGATGTCCATTTAGAAAGAAAAATATGTACAGTTATAAAATAAAACTATCAATGATACAATAGAACAACACAAGGTAGCACATGGCATATATCACATTATGCGCATGAACTCTACATTATAATAACTTGAATCTGCTGTATTAAGGCTTCCTTCCATGGGCTTCCGTCACAAAGTTCAGAAACTTCAAATCTACACAGGATAATGTGGAAGAGTCTGACTCTGCACAGTTTCAATCAGATAAGCTTCCTTCAGTAAATCGAAACCCATCCTTTTTACAATATTTATAGCTAAATTTGTTTAAGCTGGTTTCTTCCTTTGAGAGTTTGGCAATTATTTAGGGTGCAATGTTTTATGTTAAGTTAATGGTTGTAGTAACAAATTAGACCTTGGCATTGCATGCATGATTCACCCAACTCAAATGAAATAATATTATTAGGGAACAAACTAAAAGATAGATGCAGCCCTGCAAACATAACTTGATGAATAATCTTCACCAAGATATAATGCTTTGTTTCATTACAAAATGCACCTCCTCCATCACCTCTGTAATGAAGCTGGAGGTGGGTTAAAATGATGTTTTAAAGAACATATGAGAAACATAATTTGTAACCATAACTAGTTGTATTTTAAGTGCTTCATTAATCTTTTGGTTGTTCCCTTAGAGCAAGGAATTTTCCTACATGTGTGCATTAAGGGATCTAAAATGAGCGTTTATTGCGTTTCGACAGTATTTTTTGTGGGACATGAGAGCACCTCAGAGTCAGACCTATCGAATTGCATTCTGAATACGAAGCATGTCTTTCTGATATCAAATAATTTTCATTTTTTGAAAATCACAATATAATACAAATTTTATGACAAATTATAAAAATTGGATATTTTTCAAATTTTTGATATATAACAGTCCTCGAAGTAAATTATATAAATCTAATGATATATTCTTAAAGTGTATGTAGACCTAATTTTTTTTGGTGTTTTGGGAAAAAAAATCCATATCTTCAATACTGAAAAGGTCAAAATTTTCAATTGATCGTCGGCTTTTCATCCCACCTACATACACTTTAAGTATAAATCATCAGGTTTACAAAGTTTACTTCAAGTACTGTTAAATATCAAAAATATCAATTTTAATGATTTGCCATAAAATGTGTATTAAATTGTAATTTCAAAAAATCAAAATTATTTGATATCAGAATGATATTCTTCATATTCAGAATGCGATTCGATATGTCTGATGTGCTCTAATGTCCCAAAATAAATACTGTCCAAACGCTCATACCCCAGCCCTTAAAGCAATATCACAAAGTCAGAATTACTGTTCATGTAAAAAACATATGTACTTAACATGTTTCTTTTGTGTGCATTTCTTGCAGCTACTGTTGTAGCACAACAGGGTAGAGGAAGAGGATGGGGGCCACCTTTTGCAGGCGGACCACAACCAACACTAACACCCATGAGTACAATGAGTCCACCGCTAACACGGGCAACAATGAGGCCACGGGGAACAATGAGGCCACGGGGAACAATGAGGCCACGGACAACAATTATGCCTTTTACTGGCACTACTAGTACTTTTACCGGGGCAGACCTGGCGAGGAAAACCCTGGTGGCCCAGTGCAGGAAACCCCTTCTGGCCTAATGTAGGAGGGCCCAACAACCCTGGCCGAAACCCCAACGCCCGTCCCATGAAATGGCATCCAGCATGGAAACCACAAAATCAACAGGTAGACCAAGAAGAACCTGAAGAACAGGCAGATTTTGAATCTGAAGTTGAAGAAGTAGATTCTGAAATAGATTCAGAAGTAGAATCTGAGGTAGAAGAATATGATGCACCAGATGCTCCAGATGCACAAGATGCACCAGATGCAAATCAGAATCAAGTTGGCAACCAAGGAGCAGGACTAAGGAGTGGTGAATTATCACCAGCAGCCTTCAGGAAAATTGCTGGCAGCCCATTCCATGGAATGACACAGGCTGACATAGATAAGGCAGCCAAAGCGGGAAAGCAAGCAGTTGGCAGAACCGTTGGTATTATTCTTGGTTCACTATTCATAATCGCAGCAGCAGCAGTAGTAGCAATCGTTGTTATACGTAAAAGGAGTGCAAATAATAGACATTACCTCTTTTAACATTAAACTTGCAAATCCAACAGATGTCTTTTGCAAATTCAAATCAATTTTGATGATATTACCTTGTCAGTACACTAACAATACCTGGATGGCATTATGTATAGTTACAGCAGCATACTGCTGGTTAGAAAGTTAGCTGTATATTTGTATATCAGCTTTGCTCTAAACTTAAAATCCAACTTTATCTATTAAATTTTCTATGGAAATATGTAATTTATAACGTAGAAAGTTTGTAGATGATACTACAGAAGCCAATGTCCATAAGACCTACCAGATAGGCTGGTATTGATTTCTTTGTCACCAGTAGGATTGGATGATGAGGCTACCCTCACAGATGTAATATGAATTTGCCTTTTGGAATCATATATATTGACAGTTGAGTTAAAGGATGCAACTGCTTCATTATTAGCTGTTAGGTCTAAAAAAATTGTTTGATTGGCGTAACCCGACTGACCCTAAAATTAGGCCCGACCCTAGAGTTTTTTGCAAGAAAATGAATAAATAAATAAAAATTGAATTTGAAAAAAAGTTTTGTATCAAATGCAAATTACAGCTTTAAAAAAATCACAACTTACCAACCCTAATTTTTTTTAAATGTTACTCCAATCAAACAATTTTGTTAGGTCGTATATACAACCTTGTTTTCAATCCACGAATGTAACCCACAGAGTGCCAATACACATATGGTAAATCCACCATCTTGGTTTGTCATGCATGGTGACCAATATAGCGTCTTGGGGTACCTGTGACAAATATCGGAAAGAGCATGAACTCAAAGGAAAATGTTACAAAAGGTTTGTGCATTAAGCACTAAGTGCACGTTATTTGCAATAACATACCACTCAAGACAGCGCAAACAAGAATACACTTGATGTTTACCAAGCATATGTTGAAATAATTTGGAGGTACACTATTTTGCCCTTCATGAGCAACATTCAAACATTGCAGTGTCTCTGTGGGTCTGATCCCTTTACAAACCTTGCACCAATCATTTCTTATAAGCTTCACAAATCATTTCTGGTAATGTTTCCAATTGGTTTACTCGAGCTGAAATCCATACACCCACTATGGAAGACATGATCCGTAATCTTCCTCACAGGGAGTGTGTATTTCAAGTGGAGTTACTTACAATGTGTGACTCCATTTGAAATCTACACCCCTGTGTGGAGATTAAGGTTATGTCTTCCACAGGGTGTATGAATGTCAACTGAAATAGACTATTTTGTTATTAGTCATAAAAAATCTTGAAGGGAAATCTATGTTGTTGATATTAGTTTGATTTTACTTTCTCCCCATTAAATTAGAATCAGTTTTGGTGATCAGGATACATTTTGAGGTATCCATTTCTTTTCTTGTCTTTTATTTTGCAATGTAGTACATTGTATAAATTTTTTTGTTTGAATAAAAGTTGGAGCAAGTTTCTTATTATTGTGATGAACTAATATTGTTCAATTATACACAGCAAAAACACTGTTTAAAATGTCGTTGTTTAAAACGATGTTGTTTAAACAATGTTGTTTAAAAAAACAGTCCTTCAATTTTAAACAGTGTGTGTTTAATTCATGAATAATACCAAAAAAGAAACTTTTAAACAATGTTGTTTAAAAAAGATCGAATTTTGAAAAAGAGGGGTTTCCTTCCTTGAAATCAGGGTCAGATTTATCATCATGGTGGATGACTATGTGATTGATTTGCTCCAAAAGTGGGAAATGCCAGACCTAATTAATTGATATATTCAGAAGTAAGTGTTTGATTTAAATATTGTTTGATGTGATAGAGTATTATATGAACACACAATTGTGTGTTGTACATGCTAAATGATGCAAGCTGTGCAGTAGTATGTAGCCGTGACAAGTAGTGTGAGTGTAAGCTTAACCACATCAAACAATATTTAAACCAAACACTTACCTCTGAATGTATCACATTCACACTGCTCATGCACAGATGCATGGGGCTGATGGGCATGTTTTACAGTCAGTTTTCTTGACCATTCTTCCAAGTAAATTGATTTCCCACAAACAAAAATGTTTAAAACTTTAAAACAACAAGTTTAAACAACTATGTATATTTTAAACAATTGTTTTAAACAACAGCCATAAACAGCTTTAAACAACTGTTTGTTTTAAACATTTGTTGTTTAAAATACTTTAAACAAGTGTGTACATTTAAACAACTAAAGTTAAACAACCCAGATGTTTAAAAACTATTGTTTAAAAATTGTTTAAAATTTTAAACAATTGGATGTTGTTTAAAATGTTTTTTACTGTGTATTGCATTGTAAATTCTTGTTATTTTAAAGCTTTAAACCTTTTGTTGGTTTTTTTTCTGTGGGTGTTATTTTGATTATGTAACTTTGTTAAATCAAGTAAACTGAAATACAGGTTTTGGTCCAGTTTTTGTTTGCATCTGTAAATATATTTAATTGCTAAATACAATCTGTAATTCTAGGAATTAGACAAAATTCCATAAATTATGAAAGGATAGCAGAAAAATTTCAGAATAATTTCAAGTTAATCATGAGAAAGAAAGCTACTTTGCAAAAAGAACATTTGAATGGAACAGGATTGGAACCAGTCATTCTTGAACAGCAAGAAGACTGCCCCATCCTTCAGGTATTGCAGCCTTACAAGTGGCCAAGTTCTAGATCAGGCAAACTTTCTTTGATGTTTAAATTTCAGTATTTATCCAGGCTTTTGATGCAGATATAAAGTATTGCCATCAAAATCTTTTGTGACTTGCAATTAAGATTCTAGATTTGAGATAAGAGTTTGGCCTCAGTATAATGATGATGGAAGTGGAGAAAACTTTGTGTAAAGAAATAAACCGTGCTAGTGAACAGGAAGTTCCGTTTTAAAACAGTTTCGCAATAGATAAGATCTTGAAACTATATTAGTCATTTCTTCGTAAATTGTATTATTTTTCCAATTTTCATTTTCATTCATTTTTTATAAATTTGTCTTGTCTCTTTTTCTCTTACAAGGATAATTATTTCAGTATTTAGTCCTGAATTATTAGACAAGGTTTTAATGTATGCAGCTGATATGAGGAAAATATAAGTTGTGAGTTATTGGTAATCTTGTGAAAAATACCTTGGGCTTTGATCTTTATAAAACAAGACACATTGGACTGTTCAGTTGAAATCCATACATTTTATATGGAAGACATGACCTTAATCTATCACTCAGGGATGTAGATTCCAAAAGGAGTCATTCAGATAACCCCATTTGGGAGATTAAGGTCATGTCTTCCATAATGTGTTGTATGGATTTTAAATGGAATTGCATATTTTACAGATTCTTTCACTTCTTATTTTTGTTCAAGTAAAACAAATCATGATGTGTGTATTGTAACTGTAATCTACTATTTGTTTTGTATTTTGTTTGTTTCTTTGTGAATTTCAGGCAATAAACATAACATGAACAAAAAAAGAAGACAAAGAAGACCGCTGTCACTTGTGTAATGTTAATAGAGTGGTACTTATATAGAGTGTGCCATCAGTAATGCAAATTATTACCCTCATAAATATTCATGAGTATGTCATGCCATTTGATTGGTCAATCACAAACGATAAAGGCTATTGTAATATGTTTACAGGACCTTTGGACGCCTAACAGATCGATTTGAACGCGTACCATTGGTCTGGACAGGAGGCATCTCTGGAGACCATATATCAATATTACCTTCATTCGGCGAGGGTCAGTCAAGCATGAAAAGTTTCTTGTTTAGCAGAACTAGCTTCATAGTAGGCCTATGATCATAATACAAACTTGCATCAAGTGTAGTGTGCGAGTAGGAGAATTTTTTTGATGTTTTTGATTTTGATTAATAGTATAGGCCTACCTGTTTGTTTCCTTGACATCGGGTTATGATACAATTATAATTTTCCACATAGGCCTTCCAGTTTGCAAGAGGTGTGTAATGAATAATGAATAAGTCTTTTTACTTTCTGGATTTTTCGAATTCGTTACTGTGTTTAATACATGCCTGCAGATGTGATGCTTAAACAGAATTTTATTTTGTATGGCCTAAACCAAAGGTCTGCAGTGCAAATCTGTCTTTTATATAGTGCTTAGAGAATGAGGGGATTACTGACCTATTTTTTTGTCTAATTTAACCTGTGTGAATCACACAATGTCAGACATTGCTCTCACATGATTCCTATGCTAGTGTGTACAGACAGCCATGTGTTACCCTAATAGGAACTGGATGTGAGCTCTTTGTTATTCTGCCTGATAAGCCAAAAGTAATGGAGAAACAGCTAATTTGTTGATATTTGCCGCCACTTGAAATTGAACTACAGACCTCTTGCATCAGAGTCAAAGACCTCAACCGCTGGCCAATACTACCTTCTATATTGACCTATTTATATGCATAAACTTTTTTGAGCAAGAGAAACTACTAAAATATTATATTAGGTTGAAATAACTATTTGGATTTTGGAATGGGAGAATTTGTTTTTTGGAAGTGTATTTTGGTTGATAATTTCCCAGCAAACACAAAAATATTTCAAATCATCATTCACATGTTATAACCGCATTTTTTGACAAAATATTTCAATAACTTTTAAATGTCGGGTTATATATATAAAGGTCGTTAAAAATTTGGATGAAAAAATACTACAACAACTTTTAAAAAATGTCAAAATGTTATTGCAAAATGTTTATTGGCAAACATTTGTGCAAAATATTTTGTCAACACTTAATGACATCATGTTAGAATGTTTTCTGAACCTTATTAAAAAGGTTTATACCCTTTATATAACCCAACATTTAAACATTCTCTGTAAATAATTTTGTGCTTGCTGGGTTGCTTTTATACAGTGATACAGTGTAAACTTTACAACGCCTTGTTATGAATATTCATAACTCATAACCTTTCCCCCTGCCTGCTTATCTCTTATATCACCAATAATGTTCTATTGACTGTGTCATGCAACTAAGTGAGTAATACATGCACTAAGTATTTGCATGCAAACTGAGAATAAGGCTGATTTAAAAATAGACAGAATCACCCCAGAGGTCGGTTGCAAATCCCAAAAAGAGCGATTGCGGTCATAACTTCTGGAGGAGACACTGCTTTGAGAACGCTCTGCTGAGGTATAGCACGCACTGCTTGACTGAAACTTCTATAACTTCAAGTAACTTCAAAAACTATCAAGATGAGGTTTGAGTGTGCTTGTGCGGGTGCTCTTTACAGTTGTTGGTAAGTTTTGCACATTGTTTTACCAAATTTTTTTTATTCTTATATTTTTCAGATAATGTACAGTACAGATGTAGTTTTATAACTATATGAAATCTGAGAATTTTAGTTGAAAAACTGCTCAGAGGCTAAAACTGATATCATTTTGGGTGCTGGTGATAACTGCAATATTTCATTTTGCAGGGGGCAAAAATTGCCTAAATTGTAGAATTTGAATTTGATTAGGCCTCCATTGCTATGGGTAAGAGGAACAATATCAGTAACACCATCCCTTTTGAAGAACTTGGTTTGTCCATCAAAATAGGATGTTAACCACCTGCTGTACACCTGAGGATTGCAACTTGGAAATTATGAACAGTGCTATTCCACATTGATCTGTATCAGAAGATCTACATTACAAACATCTTTTTAGTTATCTTGAAGATTTTACGATTAACAAGAAATGTATTTACTGAATATTAAATTGGTATCCATTAGTGTTGAGCCTAGGATGCGGACGAGCATTTTGCGTAAATTATTCATAAACACTAATGGCTGCTGGAATGGCTGCTTGCATGGCTTTGGTGATATATCCAGGTTTTCAGAACAAGGGGGACTGAGTGTACCAACAGAAACATGATTTCAGTGACCAGTGTTCTTGTCAAGTATATCACATGAGTGACACAGTAACCCCCCCCCCACACACACACACACACACACCCTTCACACCCCCAGTAGCCCTAAAAGCCTTCCACTTTAGCTTTCAGCGCATACTGGGATAAATGGAAAAAGCACATCATTATGATCACAGATTTTAGCCAGTTTGGTTCAAATGGACTGTCGGATGGACCATGACGACGGCATGACGATCAGGGGAGCTTCCCCACTGGCTGTACCAGTTATTGGCATACTGGATATTGGATATATGATTATTTCTGGTAGAGAGAATTTGAACAAGTCATACCGGTCTCTATTTTTGAGATTACTATCAAACACATGATTTGTTGGAACTAATCCAGCCTATCTGTCAGACCATTAGACAGTTAGGATTATCATATCTACAGGTTCACAAGAAATGATCCTTCTAAATATGTGTGTGCGTGATTTGAACACCTTTTCTGGTAGTGTATATTTTATGAGCTTTTGAATTAGATTGTCTATGGAATGAGTCAGGTAATTTGTGCAGGTGCACAGAAATTTGAGGTAATTAGATAAGAAAGTAATTGGTCTGTTTCTGGGCAATTATTTTCTGCCTATTTCACAATTTTAGTATTATGATACCAGACTTCAACCATTCTAGCAATTATGCTCATGGGTGATAATGTGGTTTTGGAAATACTTCTAAAACAGTGACATCAAGGCATCTCAAACAGTGGTAGTATACCAAAAGGGGAATACCCCAGTCAGAACTCTTCCCCATGCCTCCAGTCAGAACTCTCCCCCATGCTCCTCAAAAGTACTAAAAATGTGCTGATTTTTGCCCTTGAATATTTTCACTTTTACACCCCCAAAAAAAAATTGTCTGGAACCGCTACTGGTCTCACAATGATTATTGCTAGTCAGCCTCTTCAAAGACATGCCAGTATCAATAGTTGGCACATTGGATATTGTTTTGCAATATTATGGATTTTAGCAAAGATATATTTTGTGTACCGCAAACTTGAGGAAAAGATATTGTTATCTTACCCGTGATCCTACTCTGTTGATGATAAGGCCAAAAAAAAACAATTGTTTGATTACGTAACATGAAAAAAAAATTAGGTAGGTCGGTCTGCAATTAAAAAAAAATTTTACACACATTTTAAGCTGAAAATCATGATTTTGTTATTTTTTTAAATTTTAATTTAAAAAAAAAAAAATTTATTCATTTTTTGAAAAAAAAAGTATAGGGTCGGGCCTATTTTAGGGTCGGTCGGGTTACGCTAATCAAACTTTTTTTTTTTAGGCCTAAGTAAGAATTGGATATACCATGGCAACTGTCAGTCACATGACATCTTGGAACAGTCTGTATTTTTCTTCATTTGGGAAAAAATTATATAAGCAGCAGTGGTGCCCAGTGCCCAGTGACTCTATTGAGCAGTGCCCAGTGACTCTATTCCACTGAGAGATGTAATTCCATGATCAGTAGCTATCAGTTCCATGGAGCCATGGAATAAAATAAATTGGATAATTTTATATTTTTAATTGTCTAATTTTAGCATTGTTTATTGAACGGGGTGCATAAGTCAGTGAGGCTCTTGCATGGATAGGTGCGGTCAGAATAGGAAATTCATGAGATTATTACGTTTACTTGAGATATTTTTTGGATGATGTACTTATTTATGCAGAGTTCACTAAACAGGTGGAAATCGTTGTGATGGTGAATCATATTAGCCTTTTTCCAGTTGCTTGTTGCACTTTGGGTTAAAAATCATACAGGTATAAAACTGATTGTACTTTGGCTAAATATTCTTGTTGACAAAATTTTGCAAACAGTAGAAATAGTTTTGATATCACATGCAATAGCATTCAGAATTTATTTGTT